>NC_056748.1:485300674-485393174 GCF_019279795.1 Protopterus annectens
GAACAAATGCAATATTTTAAATCATACTTTAAAGTTTTGACTTGAACCTGATAGCAGCGGTCAAGTGAAAATGTTAGAAATTTTAGCAATAGGCAGGCTTAAAAGAGCATTGCCTAGTAATATAAAAAATGAATATTACAACACTGTCCTGTGAACCCTTATAAGTCAGTAACTTTAGGAGATATTTATTAGTTAATAAAGCAATATTTAAAACTGATTTATCTGCTTTTAAACCTAAGATTGGTAAAAGAAATGTGCTATCTTCTGTTAAAGAAAAAACAGCAAATAGTGTTAATTTGTTACAAATGTTGGGAAGGCATCATGTTGTTTCATTCTTTACTACTAATGTGAAGAAATCTACTAGCAGAAATGTGAAAGCATATTGAAATTTCTGCTTTAAATTAAGTCATTCATTCCTGTGGAGTATGACAAGGCCACAGCTAGAGTCACTGCATCTACTTTAAGTCATTGTGTTTCAGCTAATCTAGTGAAATATATTAAAATGTAGTTGTACTTTTAGGTGGAAGGAAGTTTTAAGCCCTGTTAGATTCCAGAAGATGATTACCTTTATTAAGTCTGCACTGGTGTGTAAGCATTAGAACAGCAAAACCTAAACAGTAAAAATAATATGCATTCATTGTAATAAAATGAGTATTCCCTTAAACATGCAGAAATTCACACTTACCTGGTAAAACTCTTGCAACATTTGGCTGTAAGCACTGATTTCACTGATGTCAATGATGTACCAAGAACATATTTTGCCCATTTTAAAGCACTATGGAGATGTAGGAGGAGAAGGAATCCATAAACATGTTGGGGCACGTAATGAGAGAATGCACTAAAGCACGAACACTCAAAACAGCGATTTCTTTCCCTGGGAAAGAAATCACTTGGCCATCCCCGTGTGTTCGCACCTTTCCTCACTGTAGTGCGATTTCAGAGTTGGTATATTTAGTTGGGGGTGTGTGCAGGGAACAGCCCCCCCATATTGTTATATTTTAAAGTGTGTGTGTGTTTGTGCTAGCAGTTTTTTCCCAAGAAAAGAAACCACTGTTTTGAGCATTCACGCTGTAGTGCATTCACTCATTACGTGTCGACCAAGAGGTGTTCGCTGAAACACCTCTTCGGTCTTTTAATATAGACCCAAAAAGAAGGTAGAGTTGCAACTTTATACACCTTTTCAACATAAGAGCAAAAGGGTTGGTGAAAAGGCAATGAAACTCAGAGAGAGACAGAGATTCAGATCTGCATCCAGGAGAAGGGAGTTGGCATATCAGCTATAAAAAGGACTACAATTTGGTTGTGGTTAGACAGTAAAAACAATTATGTCTGTTATTAGAAGCATAATGTAGTGATAGATCAACAGAAACCTAAACTGCAATAGAGGTCAGTATGAGAACTGAAGATGAACCAGTAGAGAACTTTGAAGTAAACAGCAGTGCAAGACGGAATTCTGCATAGAGGCTTACGATGAATGCCTTACCTAAAACAGAGTCAAAATAACTGGGTACTTGTATGAAAACCTTTCAAGCAAGAAATGGAGGTAAATATGAGATATGTCCTAGATAAGGGAATTCAGAGTTATCCACCCACTTATGCAAGTGTGAAGTAGGTAATTCTCTGAAACAGGTGTTGGTAAGGCAAGGAGGAATTTAAAAGCAAGATAAATAACCCAAAAGGAAAGAGAACATTCAAGAGGCCTGTACTGATAGCAAAGACAGTAAAGTACAAGGTGAATTTTGTTCAGAATTGAAATTTCCAAGGAAAGACATTAGAAGAAGCTTCCAAAAACATTGATTCCCAGTACAGAGGAAGTCTTCTCACAAAAAGTACTTTAAACAAAAATATTTATTAAGCTCTTTCATTCTTTCTACATCTAAGAACTTCTTCAGAATAAAAAACTTCATCTTGCCAATACTGTTTAAATATAAAAATTGTGAAATCATAATTGATCCACAAATCATGAATAGTACCTTATTAAGAAAGACTATACCAAAATAAAAAAGGCTAGAAATATAATTACAATCAAACAATTAGATGTAAAACATGAGTCTTACTAATGTAGTTAAAGGGTCTATATTACAATGTTGAACGAAAACAAGTTTGAACGTTGTAATATCGAACTCTAAAGTCCGAAAGTGGAAAATAGCGAAGCCACAGCACATCGACTTTTTTTCCAGGGAAAAAAAATTGGTGGGCCGTTTTCAAGGCTTTGCTATTTCCACTACTGTGGTGCAATCTCGGGGTTGGTATATTTAAGTAGAGGTGGTGGGGGTACAGCTCCCCACTTTAGTTTAAGTTTAAGATTAAGTTTTTTTGTTTTTTTTTTTGTCATGGAACAGCGATTTTTTTTCCCTGGGAAAAAAAATTGCTGTTCTGTGTTTTCAGTTTTGTTGGGTTTCGGACATTACAACTTCTAACTTTTGTAAGTTTGACGTTGCGATATAGACCCTAGTTAAATATTATTATAATTTAATAAGCTTTTGACTAAAATAGAGTAATTAATTCCTGGGGGATTATTTGCTCTTAAGAATACCTGTCATTTTAACTCTAGATATTCCAAGTATTTATTAAAACCTTCCACAAACATGTTCCTATCTAATTTCTCTATTACTAAAAATTGAAGTTTTCTGAAATCTATACAATTCAGTGCATGTCTAGCCAAGTAAAAATGAAGATAAATGACTTAAAAGAAAAGAGAACATTCAAGAGGCCTGTACTGATAGCAAAAACAGTAAAGTACAAGGTGATTTTTGTTCAGAATCACAATTTGAAAGGAAAGACATGGAAGAAGCTGATGTGTCCTTGTTTTAGGGGTAAAGAAGCATACCTTCCATTCTGATGTAAGTTACTAAAAAAGTAATCCTATGTTAAAGGACTTACAGAGGAGCAGATAAGCTTTAAAAAGGCACAGCAGAAAAAATATACTCTAATTAGCAAAAGGGATAATATAACCAACGTTGTAGGAAAGTTAGTGGACAAGGCAATCCCATTACTTCTTTCCCCTATTATGTGCTAAAATATGATCGTGTATATAGAGTAAATAAAGAAAGGAAAGGAAAGAAACTTGTCATCAGTTACTAATAGTGTCAACACTTTATAGGACACTAGTAGTGAAGCTAACCCTTAGTTGTGTTAGGAAATCACTTTACTTGGGGAAATATGAAACACAAGGAAAGTGTATTGGCCAGGTTTTACTGACCACACATAATAAAGGCATAAAATATTTATGTAGCTCAGGCTGTAAATGAAGCTCCTTGAACAGCAATGCTGCATCTCATTCTGGGTATAAAAGTCTTTTGATTCTAATTCCTGCCACAGAAGTACCACTTGAATGCACTCCTGTAGGAATAGTGGAGCCACTTGTGCAAGTCAGCAAGCAATAAGTACATACTAGCAATATTGGATTATGCTATCAATTTCCAGAAGTAGCGCCATTATGTAAAACTAGTACTGAGGCTGTTATTCTTCAAATGGGTATTCCTAAAGAGTTATTTACTGATCAAAGCACTTCCTTCTCTCCCAGCTCCAAACCATGCATGCAATTCTCTATCAACCATCTTTCTGTCCAGCCTTACACACCATTATCTCTCACTATACTCCTACAAGAAGCCTCCAAAGCTCTTCCCAAGACCTCTTAAAAATCTATAAGCCAAAATCTAAAGCAGAGTGTAGCCTATACAGCTATCATACCTCCATCAAATGGAACAAACTTCCCTTCGAAATTCGAATACTCACACATCCCAAACAATTTAAACTAACTCTAAAAGAATATTTCAACAGGAAATGGATCTGCCAACGCTCAAACCCACCTTGAAAACCCTCCATATCTCTCCACTAATCCTTAGCTTTTTCCCCTCTCTCTGAAACTTTTATTCCATCCTGATTGTTTTAATTGTAAAATTAACATTCTACTCCTATGTTGCTCTTCTATTCTAACTACTTTCAAAAAAGTGCTCTGACTATTATCTATTTGTTTTTTTCTTTACATTATTCTATATATTATACTTGTATCTATGACAAAATGTAATCTGTATATTCTCAAAAATCCTGTTGTAGCCTGCTAGCTGATTGCCTTATTCCACCTGTATAATACCCGTTAATAATGACAAAATGTTTATATCTATTTACTGGAGCTTTTCTCCCCGGGTCTCTGCTGAAAAAGGGCTTTGGCTCAGTCAGACATTCCCGGTCAACAAATGTAAAATAAATAATAAATAATAATAAGAGTACTGCATCAGTTGTGTCAGTGCTTTGAAGGCATATAGGTGAAGGCAACAGTGCACCATCTGCTGATTGATGGAGTTTAACAGAGATGGGAAAGTTATTGTTGTTGATGCTAAAAACTGGAAGTAGTTATTACCCTACTTGCCATTCGCCATTAGAGAGGAGTCACAAGCCTCATTTGGTTTAACTACATGTGAACGTTTGTATATCAGGCACCCCAGATAACTACTTGACAAAGCTATTAAAATTCGGTAATAAGAGAAGATATTTTAGTGTGAAAGAACACTCTGTTAGTTTGCATAATAGATAAAAACTGGTTCTGCTCATGGTAAAGTAGCCATGCATGGAACCCAAGAAATGCAGAAATAAGTTTGCAAAAAGAATACGTAACTTAGATAATTTATACTCAGAAATAAGGCCCTCCGCAGGGACAACTTGTGAGTGTTAGTGCCCTCCTCAGAGATAAGGCATTAGTGCTGTTAGTGCCCTCATTGGGGATAAGGTGTTAGTGCCACTGCCCTCCCCAGGAATAAGGTGTTCGTGCACTCCTTAGAGATAAGGTGTTAGTGCTAGTGCCCTCCTCAGGGATAAGGTATTAGTGCCACTGCCCTCCCCAGAACTAAGGTGTTAGTGCTAGTGCCCTCCTCAGGGATAAGGTGTTAGCGCTAGTGCCTTCCACTGAAAATGCATTTCTGGCAAAATAAAGGGTTCACCTGAGCTGAGAAAGAATATATGCAGTGAAATATCTGGTCAACAGCCATAAACAGAAAGAGAGAGCAAATCTATCATATTAATGTATTCAAGACATGGACAAAAGTAGATACTCTGCAGTGAGCTTGCAACCTGAGGTTCCTCCAGGGGAAATAAGAAACAGTCTAACCATAGTACAACTTTTCTCCAAATGCAAAAAAAGTAAGAGAATTTCTGTTAATGAATAAAAGAATGTGTTCAGAAATACCTAGGACAACTGAACCAAATGAATATAACATGGAGATAACACCTGCAATGAAGTTTTGACTGAGAGAAAACAGAGTACCAGTCACAAAAACAGTTAGTAAGAGAGGAAGCTCAAAAAATTTTCAAGGTGGGCATAATAGTAGAATCCTAAAGTGAATGGAGCTGTTTATTAGTGTTACTTGCTAAACCTGATGAAAGTATTAGATTGTGTAATGACTTTTGTATACTAGATAGCATTTCAAACTTTGATAGCTTTCCTATGCTGTAAGTGATGAGTTGATAGATAACCCAGGAAAGGCCAGGTACTTGACAACATTGGAACTGGCACAGGGTTACTGCTAGATATCATTTAGCCCAGCTGCCAAAGGAATGGTGGTCTGTATCAGTGCACAGTATTTGGTGTAAATGAGCCCAGCCACCTTTGAGGCTGATGGGTAAAACACTGATAACTCAATCCCAATAAGATGTGGCCTACCTGTATGACAGGAACATTCATTCAGAGGACTGGGTGTCTTACTTACAAGAGGTATAGGCTGTGCTAATTTTGTGACTATTGCCTGTCCTTTTACATATCTCACAAGAGAGAAAAACTCATGTTAAGGTGCATTGTCCTGCCTTATCTCTGAGGAGGCACTAGCATTCACACCTTGCACCTGTAATAGTCAAAAGACTTTAAAGGAAGTATCATTACTAACAGAACACCATAAAGGTATCTCAGCTTGCATTAGGTCCTTTACTCAGTTTTGCACTGATAATATTGTATCTAAAGTTTTGTCCCATCTCAAATCATGTTATTGTATCTTTCATATACCCTCATCTACTGCATATTCAGCTATGGCAAAATGTTTTACTCCCCAAACTTGGATATGGTCTGCCCCTGCTATGATTACACACTCTCCACAACACTCATAAATTACAAATTGCAGAAAACAAAATAACCCATTTTGTTCTACTAGTAGATATGAGCATGCATCATTGTGACCTAAAAACGTCAACTCTTTTACCCACTGCGTAAACAGCTGTCATGTTCAATGTTACCTTGTTATTCAAAATTCTTCACTTAAATTACTGTTTCCCACTAAAAAGAGTGCCAGCTTGTTCCCTGGTGAAAAGTATTTTAATAAACAGCCAGAATGACTTTAATAACCTTGCTCATCCTAAATTCAAAATTATTTTAGGAGAAGAGCCTTCTCTAGCATAAGCCATGCCATATGGAAACATCTATTTGATGATCTCAAATGTAATCTGACATTATATTTATTTAAAACAGCCTTGAATGCCCACCTATATAAAGAAGCTGATTGCATCTGCCTTCATTTAATTGGCTAAGTTCAGTACTCCCTTTATGTCAACAATAACCTAATATCTGTTACTGCACAAACCACTTGGTTTATTTTAATTACACTGATAATTTTATCTAAATATCAGTAGTGTAAAGAGTTGAATTGTGTATTCTTCAAAAGTTATGATTGCAAAGGACATATGTAGTTGTAACACAGTTGTATATTTTCTAAATTTATGTTGTACATTCATGTTGCATATTGGGCGGCCGCAGTGGTGCAGCAGATAGCATTGTCGCCTCACAGCAAGAGGCTCTCCGGTTCAATCCTCAGCTGGGGTGCCTTCTGTGCAGAGTCTGCATGTCCTCCCTGTGGTCATGTGGGTTTCCTCTGAGTGCTCCAGTTTCCTCCCGCATCCCAAAAACATGCTGTAGGTGGATTGGACACTCTAAATTGGCCCTAAGTGTGAGTGTGTGCATGTATGTGCCTTCTGTGGAAGGCTGGGCACTAGGCTGGCAACTCAACATCATAAAAACTCCACTGCCAATCATGAGCGGACAGGTGATCCACTTTGACAATCCCTAACGCAGAAAAGCCGAAAGAAGAAGATTGTATTTGATTATGCTACTGCTTTTTGATATCCGGGTCATGACAAAACATCAGCTTACTCATCCTGTTAACACAGTGCAAATAAATAAATGGTCTCTTGAACCAAATAGATCAGTTAATCAATGAAAAGGAATTTTATGTTCTGAACCTGCATTAGTGATTCCTGATTTTACTAATAAATTTACCCAGTATACCGATGTATCAGTATGGATTTGGAACAGTATTGTCTCAAAACATTCAAGATGCTGAACAGTCCTGTATGCTATATAAGCAAGAAGCTAAGCAATGGGGAGAGAGACAATAATCAGCCATTGAAAGAGAGTGGCTAGCTATAAAGTGGAACATTTATGTCTTGAAGTACTATTTGTAGGTAGGCACTTCAATTTGATAATGGATCGTGCCCCATTGTAATTGTTAAGTAGGCAGACTGATCAAAATATGAAGTTGTGTTGGTAGGCATTATCCCTCCATCCCCTTTTAAAACACAATGATTCACAGGCCTGGACTAGCTAATCAAAATGTTGGTTGTTTATCAAGGGCTTACTACCAAGCTTTAGGAGTCCAAAAAGCATGGTTTTGAGTAGGGAGAGGGAGTTTGATTTTGTGCAGGGAGAAAGAAATTATAATATTCTGGATCTGGAAAATGGGTTGTGCATCTTTACAATGTATGGTGCAGTATGGAGTGTGGGAGCATTCCCACAGCACTTAGGCAAGAACTCTGTATACCCGACTTATTTAGCAATGCGCTAATTGAGGCTTTATAAAAGAAAGTAGTCTGGAGGGCTTGTATCAGGACATCATCCCTCAGCTGAGAAGCATCAGAGAGGAAGACCATGGAAATGTAAAAACATCAGCCTAGTGGGTGCAAAACCTGGACCAATAAGAGAAACCCAGTCCTAACTTTTTGTAGTGCATGGAGCTTTATCTCTTCCATATACTACCTATTACAGGAAAAAAGTGTAGAAGTGTGAGGTGTTTTGCCACTCTGAAAACCATAAAACACTTATCTTTGCTATACACACAGTGAGAAAGACAAAAACAAAATGTCCTTCTAAGAAACTAATGGCTTTAACAGCTGTTAGGTGTTTTGTTCTACCATACGTTTTGCTATAGGTACATTATAACAAGAGACTAGAACTTAACAGTGCTTAACAAATCTGACATCAGAAAAGTGCTTAACAAACCTATCTTTTTCACAATTTTGGAACAGAATTATCTTGCTTTATGTACTATAAAATGTTTTAGGTAGGTTAAAATTTGCATTTATTTTTAAAGTTAGAAGTGTAGTGAAGAGGCTTACATGGTAATTGCCAGCTAGGTCTGACCCATTCATAACTCATACACAGTAATGATATTTTAGTGCTGAGGTAATATTTAGAAGAAATTTAAAATATTTTCACTCTAAACAAGATATGTCACGCTGTTATTAATGTACTGCTTTACACAGACATATATGTTGTTAGACAGACATGTAGATAAAAAATCTGCCTCTGTTCCCTACACACAAATAGACATATCATCCAGAGTATTCAGTAATAAATAGCAATGTGAGGCACTCCTTAATGCTGTAGGGTGCTTCTGTAAACCTTCCTACAATCATGGACTATGGCTAGATATACCTCTGAATTAAATATGTTTTGCACTTATAATTTGGAGGCATTTCTAGCCACATTCTCTGACACTAGAAAACTTTAAAGTAATAGAGCCACATTAAGGAGTGCTTCACACAGCTCTATTCAGTTCTAAGTACACACAACTACACAAATGCATGGACGCACATACATAAATAGCACCTTACTTTTAGCACTTACCATTAGGACATTATTCTAAAACAATGGGATAATGTTTGGGTTACAATCACACTCTGATAATAAACGTGAGCAATGCACTAATCACTACTTCCTTTAATTTACTAGAGTCTGTAGGACTTTCTAGGTGTATTTCCTTTGCTACATTTATTATTATTATTTTTTGTATTACTTTCAAAAAATCCACCAGGTTGAATAAGTATGACCTGCCCTTGATGAATCCAAACTGAGGCAGGTCCAGTGTTTGGAGTACCCAATGTCCTGTTTGATTAGTTCCAAGAGAAGTCTTTCCATGGCTTTGCAGAAATATGGGTCTGTAAATGGCCAGGCCTGTGGAAGGTCCCTCCTGTATGCAGCGGAATGTATGACATACTTCACTTCACTGCATTCTACTAAGCATGCTCACACAATCTACCTCCAATTAAAATGCAGTCAAACACACATACTCACTGCAAAGTAACAAAAAAATACAAAAGCACATACTCCAGAATCACACATGTATATACACACACACACACACACACACACACACACACACACACACACACACACATCAGCAAATATGCAAGCATGAAATACATTTGTCTGTGTAGTGGGACAAGCTCCCCCTGTAACACCCACCCCCGCTACTTTATATACGCCAACTCTGAGACTGCACAACAGCAGGGAAATAGGAAATATTCACAATCTCTGCTGCATTGTGATTTCATTTTGAAAGGAAATGGCACATTTAGATTGTGATCAAACGCACATAAAAAGCACATTTTCAATAAGTAAAGCCTTTGCTCAATCAGGAGATAGCTCAAACCATTTGATCAGCTGTTTCCTTGTTAGACTGCAATGAAATATTTTGTGATACTGAATATAATTAGTTGTTATCACTTTCAAACTTTATGGTTTTCTTTCATTCATTGCTACACTATTCTGAGTGACTGCTTACCTCCACTCTTGGGATGGGCACACTCACACCCCCCCCCCCCACCAGCCTGCATCATCAAGTGCCTAAGCTGCAACTCAAACTAGGGTCGCTAGAGCTGCAGTCACAGCTTTATCCATCTACACTGCAGGCGTGGGATATAGAATGTATTTAGTAAGCAGAATGGGTTGTAAACTGAAACAATGGCACTGGAAAATAATAATGGAATTGAATAGCTATAGCTTGTGGTAAATTCAATATCTAGCAAATAAATGACAAAACACTAGGAGACCCTGGATTTTCATCTATATCACCTACAGACATTTAAAATATTTGTTCATATATACTGCATTTAAGATTCCCATTAGCACAGACTTTCACTGATTGCAGTCAACAGCATCAAACTGCCCATATAAATACTCACCACATACTCAGGTGAACAATGAGTTCTTCGTAGTGATATCCTGTTTTGTCATATCAAAAAGTAACAGCAACGTATTTAACTGAAAGGAATTTTATGAACCACAGCAGTCATTAGAAAAAAAAAAAAAACGGCTGCTGTTTTGTACAACTTTTGATCTTTGTATCATGTCCTGACAAGGAATTCCTCTGAAATTAATACTATTCAGGCAGCTCATTTGCTAAAAAATTAACTCAGTATTTGCTATATATTTAAACATAATTGCATTATATTTATGAATGAGAGTTTAGTTTAAACTATCAGAATATTTTACTTAAAACTGCTTTTCAGTTTGGAATGTGGTATAATCATGTCAATATATATATATATATATTAGAACATTTGAACAATGGCATCAGAAATAAAAGAAATGCTGTCAGTGACATACAGAGATGCATGGAGCACTGAAGCCTAGGAAGTCATTTCAGTCACATATGCATTTGGTAAGAGTGTATTCAGAAGAAGAAGGGACACAGAAGAACAGAGATAAGAACAGCTGTGGGCTCTCCCAATACTGCCGTTGAAGAGCCTGCTAAAGAAACAGCAAATGGATACGAAAAAACTCTTTTAGGTGGCTGCATGGTTCTCAGAAATGTAGATCAGTGATGTTTAGTGCCCAAGATACTTACCCATCAAGCAGTGCTTCAGTTAAGTGCATAGTTGTCAGTGAATAATACCAGGGAAGGCATAGCTTGTCCTGGCTTGTCCTGCCACTCTACTGAGGAAGAGAAGCATTCCATAACCACTGAGGCAGTTAGACACTCTGTAGTGTTTATCACTCTCAAAGTTATGCGGTGTTGCTAAACCTTTGATTAAGTTTTAGTACTCTGCTTGCAAAAGAATAACTGCTGTGCACCTGGGTCTTTCAGTGTAGTCCCTACCTCACAAAACCTTACTATTTATTCATGGTGGGCACAGCATTAGTGTGATATTAGTTAAATGAATGAATATCTAGTTACTTACATGGAGAGAGATATTGTGTCAGGAAATAGACTACCTAACTCAACCAGTTTGAGTTTTTATGCCTATGGAGTTATGATGCAGATACCTCTGAACTTTTCCCTTCAACCTATTGCAAAAAAAAAAAAGTTTTGAATTCCCCCACTATTTAACCCCCTGACTTAAGTGTCAATCATTTTCTCTTCAAAACAGTTTCCCACATTGCATCTGATTTCCTTATTTTTATCTGCTGGTCTCTACTAGGGTATGTTATTTTGTTCTTTAACACCTGTTTCCTAAAAGATGGGAGTTGTGCTTTTCTGTGTTTCCTAAAAGATGGGAGCTGTGTTTTTCTCATTCCTTTTATGCACAGTCACAGAATGTATACAGTAATGCAGAAATATTAAATGACAGGTATTTTAAGCATACTGTAACAAGTTGATTAAACATTGTGTTACATAATACCATTCGGTTAAAAAGAGTGCTTTGATTGTACGCAGAAAGTATATGGTTAAATTATGTCCCATTAAAGCTTGCCCAGACCATAGTTTACTTATATGACACAGTGTCCTACATGACCTCTGCACCATACACAGTAAACATGTAGGGATGAGTGAGAATGTTGTAATACATGCACTGCTGCATTCATCACGTTACAGCTCATCAAAGTTCTCCCTCTAGTTCTGTTTTCTGTACCTTTGTGTGACTATTTAGTATAAGAGATGGGTAACCACAAAGTAGGACCTAAGAGACTCTCCCTTACCTGTTCTGACCAGTTATAACTCTGGAGTCTCACAAAGACAGTAGAATGCAGTCTACAGACATTAGTCTATGAAAGGTTTGTTTTAGTATGTGAGTTAGAGGGATGGTAGTAATTGCAAGTGAATAGCCTTTCCTCATGTATAAGGTTACCATCTGTGATAAATATCTGTTTTATAACACTTCAGAATATTATGTTTATTTGCATTGTTCATTTTCTTCAGTAGCCGGGGTGCTTATGTAAAACTCAGCAGAAACAGATGTTAAAACACAGTGATAATTAAATCCAAAAACAAAATACTGAAATGGGCAGAGTAATCAGTGTTCTCGTATCATTACAAAAAGTTAATTTCAAGGGGAATAGGAAGATGATAAAATAATAACCTGCACAAATAATCCTTGCCTTTTCCAGGCATAGTCGTTCCTCTAATTGTAAATTATCTGGGATAGCTAATCAAATCAGAACACCTATCTTGTGTCTTTCACTCATTCACTCACCCACTCTCTCTCTCTCTCTCTCTCTTCTCTACCCCTGATCCTGTTTCCTCTGTGAAACAGTGCATTACATTTTCAGTGACTGCTTGCTAGGTTTAAGTGGCAAGCTTCCGCAGCTGTGAAGATTTTTAGTTCGTTTATAGTGTTAAAGCAGTAACACTTAAAGCACCTGTGACGACTTCTGTGCCAGATATCCTCAGCAGATGATCATTGTGTACAATGTGAGAAGGGAAAAAATGGAAAAGAATCGTAGTACCAGCAGGAGGAGCACAAATCTCGAATAATCAACTTAGTTGCCTTTCAAAAGCAGAACCTCAAATGGAGTGACAAAATAACTGCCCTAAGAGCTTATGTTATCTAAGCTCCGCAGATCGAAGGTAAGCAATTTATTATTTTTGCTGGAAAATATACTGTGGCCTTATTGCATGCAAACTGGTTTATGCCTCAACACACTGAAAATCTGAGAAACTGTTGCAGATTCTGTAATCAAATTGTGCATCATAAAGGGAAGGCACGGCTTTCCAAGCAACAGTGAAACTTGCAAGATTTTTTTTTTACTCTCACTTTACCATAATTTTACAATGACAAACTGTTTTTATTTTAATTATGACAACTTTATGTCTGTTCACAAAGGGGACATTTGGTGAAATGACTTGGAGATAAATTAATTTTAAACACTGGTACCTTTGAAAACCATGAAATAAATGCGTGCAAGTTTATAGCTGACCACTGTAATATAAGTGAGAGGAAGGCTCAAGTCTAAAGGCTCACACTGTACGTAGGTAATGAGAGTACGTTATTATTGCAAATCAGAGCATGCTGTCAGCTTTAAACATCCAGCAGAACAGACTGTAGGAATTGTGACATGTTACATTCATTGATGCAAGACCCTTCTAATATCCAGGACTGTCGAGGTACCATACAAGACAAAATACCATAAGTACTAAGTAGTCAAGTCCAGGTTCTGTCAGGAGGAAAGAATACTCTCTGTATTACAAAGATCTGCATTAAAAAATATCATATTTATTGTTGTTCAGCACAATACATAAATGTGCACTATCCACAGTTTCACCTTGTATGGTGTGAGATTAATATTTTTTACTTCTACATAGTAACACATTAGTTCTATTTCTGCTTAAAATTGATGTAAACTACATACTTTGGAGAAATGCTTGTTCCCAGAATATTTCTTTAGTATTTAAATGTGTCCTGTCTGAATAACTAACTGTATGTACTTGTGGAACTTAAAAGAAGCTGTGAAAGGAACCAGAGATTATATAGTCTCAAGCAAAATATGCTTATGAGATAATTTGTGTAAAACATCTCCTAAATCCAAATGTTTTTGTCTGCCTAATCATTGGATTTTTAACATTTTCTTCTAATAATTGTCTTACACTTTACTGTCTGACTGTAATTATACCATGCTGCCTGCATGCCAGCATTGCTCAGTCACTTAAAAGTGTTACCTGCTAACTATTTTGGTCCTGCACAACACAACAAATGCTCAGTCTTCATGCAGTTGAGAATGTATTTTTTAATTTTGGTTACTGGCAGATTTCTGTTTTTTTTTCCTAAAGATAGCTGAAGAGGTTTGGAAACACTTGGGCAGGGTAATTGGGGAAATTTCCTTGCCTTAATGGGCAAAGGTCTCCAGCACCAATTTGGGTAGATCACAGCTCAGTTTAATGACTCACTTGAAGGATAGCAGCTTAAGAGTGCTTAAGAATGTCCTGTAAGAATGTCCTGTAAACCAGGCACCACAACTTTCAGATCTTTCATGGATCAAAGGGGAATTTTGTCTATTAAACCCTTCACATTAAACTGAAAAGATTTATATACTGAACTACTGGTTACAAAAAGGAAAATGAATGCATAGTAAATGGTGTTTTCTTATAAACTCACCTCATGTGGAAATTAAGAAGTTGTTATATTGCTAAAGATTTTTTCCAGACATAGTATGTGCAAATGTCTCTTGCAAAGTGCCATCGTAAAGTAAAGTCTGAAACTTGACTGCCCTCATATTCAATCTGTGGTGTCTTTTATCAGTAAGGATCTTACCTCATACATTTTTTAGTATCTTCAGCAGGCAGCTTCTGTCTTCCATCATACTTTCAGTGAATAATATTCCTTGGAATGTGTCCATTTTATTTTGAAGCAGCATTGTCTCTGCCATACTTCCACCCTAATCCTCTGCATTACTTGACAAATAACTATTTTTAGCATGTAGCAAAATAGATTGCATGTACACATGTCAATACATATGAATACATATGTGTTGCAATATAACCAACTTAACATTTCTCACCATGGCTGCTGAATTACACACAGTATACCTAATGCCACACAGATTGTGTTACACACATCATACCTAATGCTGCACAGATTGCGTTACACAAAGCATACCTAATGCCACACAGATTGCGTTACACAAAGCATACCTAATGCACCACAGACTGCGTTACACAAAGCATACCTAATGCCACACAGACTGCATTACACAAAACATACCTAACTTCACACAGATTGCATTACACACAGCATACCTAATGTCAAGCATTACATTACACAAAGCATACCTAATGTCACACACATTGTATTACATACAGCATACCTACTACCACATAGACTGCATTACACACAGCATACCTACTGCCACACAGAGTATATTACTTACAGCATATCTAATGTCACAGAGATTGCATTTGCTGCGAAGTTAGGTTAAGCTGTCCTATTTGGGCAGTCACTTTTGGCTCCTGTAATGAACCTCTTCTCTCCACCAGGGAGTGTTTTTGTGGCAACAATTTCAATACTCACCATCAGAGTAAAGAGGTCTGGACAAGAACTCCTTATTCAATCTCCCAACTTAAGCCCCTGCTTTTTTGTCTGCTATTCTAATCCAGGATGCCATCAGTGTAGTCTGAAATTTATCATATGTAATACTCTTTCCGCACCCACAGCTTCATAAAACTTTAAACATGTCTCCTACATATAGATTTTTATGAACATTATTCATTCAGTTCACAACAAAAATTTAAGTAATATCAAACTGTCTAATAATTAAGTAAAAGGGAAGTCAGATTGCCTGTAAATATACATATGCTCTTTACATCCATTAAAACAGTAGATTCAATAATTAGGCTTATGCTGAGCAGCAGAAACTGTGAATATAATCAGTGAAATGCCATTAAAAGCTACTCTACTATCAGACAAGTTCCTTCCACCCACACTAATTGCCTAACACATGCTGAGCAATTAGTGCAACAGAGAACGATTCCACTTTAGAGACAGGATAAAGCCACACAGAGGAGCACATCAGTCAGTGTTCTCCCTACTAGTCCATGCATTGGGTTAGTAAAGGCACCCTCTACACAAACAAGCTCAGACTCTCACACATTCCCAATGATATACCTACATCCATTCGTGTACAAAAAAGCTCACACTCATGGAAGCGCTCACCTCTACACCAGCATGCACGCTGCAACATACACACATACAGATACATACAAAAACACATTCACTCACTCACACACACACACTCAATCACACAAAGACTCAGTATTCCCTACATAAACCCCATACTGCTATCACCCAGAAAAACAGACACACGCGTGTGCGCGCACACACACACACACACACACACACACACACACACACACACACACACACACACACACACTCAGCATTCCCTACCTAACCCTATAGTGCTTTCACCCGGGCAGATATGCACACATTTTCATGCCTCTGTAGATGAGCACTCATGATCATACACATGTATACACTGAAACACCCCCACCACCATAGCTCTGCTGTACATGCCTGCACCATGAGTTATTGTACAACTGAATGGGTAACTGACATCTTTTGACAGCATTCACTTTTTTCTCCCAGGTTAAAATTCTTTTTGGTTAAGTGAGTCATTGTATAGGTCAGATGAGTAATTTGGGGCCTGCAAACATTTCTGGAGAGATCACATGGCTAAATACCATTATCCACTCCCCAGACTAATTAATTAATGTGTTGCTTTTTCCATGATACTGCTTTCCATACAAAGTCCCCTGTGAGGTGAAAGCCTCAGGTGTAGAGTAGTCTGAGAACTGGAAAAGTTCAGCACATTGCAGAAACTTTCTGAGATAAGGCTTTCACATCGCACTAAGCCTTACTGAATCACACAGAGTGTAATCAGGTATTTATGTTTGCCAGGGGGAAGCCACTACTGCAGTCTTTGTAATCCTGCTGGTTTTATTTTATTTTGTTTTACATACTTATTTTTTTGTCAAAGAGAAGAGAAAACTACCAGAAAACATCTGTGCACAAAACACTGTAGCAAATATTACATTAATTTTAAATAAACTCTGTGACTGTTTCCCTGGAGTCTGGCAAAATACATTCTTTATAGTTTGCATTCTGCAAATGATCGAAGAAGGTTTTTAGTCCTAGCCATATCTAAACTTGTATTGCAATCAGTGCACTTCCAGACATATATCCTCATATTCTATGTATTCAGACTCAGGATAAAGTTGTGGGATTATTATGACATAGTTCATGTAAGCACATCTTATAATTAGTTTTTTTTTTTTAGTTTTTTTTTTTATGACTTTCCTACCTAACTATCCTCATGTCCACTTGCTCCACATCATACTGACCCATTCATTCACCAGCAAGGTGACAACAAGCCCAATTATTCCCAGAGCACAGTGGAAGCCCTATTACCCATCTGTTCCATGATTTAGGCACAAGACAATTTCCTATTTCTTCCCACAGAGACAAGATTTGGGAATAGAGTGCAGGCAATCATTCATGTGGAGGTAAGACTCTAACTAACAAAGCCCTCGCTATTGTGACTAGTGATATTACATAGTGCTGTTGTTTCTAATTTGTTCTCTTGTGCATTCTTGCATGCTCAGGAATGCCTGCCTAGCTTGCAAAGGAAGACAGTGTGACCTAATGGCTGCTATTTCTGATCCATTTAGGGTAAATGGTGCAGCAGGTCTAGCCACTTCCTCCCCAAGGATGGACAAGCCAGCAAAGGCCACTCATTCCTATTCTACCTCGACTCAGCTTTTCCAGCTCCCAAGCCAGTGCTTGAACTCAGGTTGTGTGGGTCATAGTCATGGCTTTTATCCCTCTACTCCACAAGGCCTATGCAAAGTATGCTCATAGTAAGTGCATGTTATTCTCCTATAGTGTATTGTGGTAGCTGTAAATAATATTTCTTCACAGATATTTGTCCAGAAATAAGAATGATGATGAAATAGCACAAAAATGTAGCTAGTGAGGTCACTAGTAATAACAAAGTGAAACTGTATACAAAACAGCAACAGTGGTTTCTGATCCCAGCATATGGCTGTTGTAAACTCCGGCAGCTCAGAGCATCAAAGAGACACAGGGTATAGTACATGAGCTGGCAACTGAACCAAACTACTGATTCTTAAGTTACCTGCTTAATCCAATTCAATGTCACTGATAGTGTGAATACCTGTGCTCAGAACCACCTGCATAATCCCACTCAGAGTCACTGACTGTGTGAACACCTGTGCTCAGAGCCATCTGCATAATCCCACTCAGGGTCACTGACAGTGTGAATACCTGTGCTCAGAGCTACCTGCGTAATCTCACTCAGGGTCACTGATAGGGTGAACACATGTGCTCAGTGTACCTGTGTAATTCCACTCAGGGTCACTGATAGGGTGAACACCTGTGCTCAGAGCTACCTGCATAATCTCACTCAAGCTTATTGCTAGTGTCAACATATCTGCCTGAGGCCACCTGTTAAATCCCATTCATGGTCACTGATATTGTAAACACCTCTGCTACAGGACAGTTTTAGATAAACAGCTTACATCTGTTGTGTGGATAACCTTCTGTTTCTAATATCATGCACAGTAATGAGCATGGTGGAGGTATCCGTACTGGATATTGCACTGAAAATGGGCACTGTGCATTTAGATTTTTCCAGTCCACATGTACAAAAAATAAATGGTCAGTAGCAGTGGCATAAGGGAAGCAGAGGAGCAATCCATTTCAGTGAGAATGTTGGCTTGTACTAAACTGGAATACAACAGCAGCAGTAAAATCAGCCGGGGGGGACAAGGAAGTATGAAAAGGTGAAGTAAACACAAAGCACCTCTATGGAAGTTAGGCTACAAAAGAGACATTTGCTATATGTAATAAGACATATTACATGCACAAGTGCTTGTGACTGTATAACTCTGCTTATAACTTGGTTTCAGGAACATTAACTATGTTACTGGAAATAAATACCATTATTACAACTTTGGCTACTTAAATTGTCCACAGCTTTATTTTATATCCATACCTTGTTCAATATCAAAATTATGTGTATGAGTATATGATCTGGATTGCAACTTTGCATAATAAACCCATTTAGTATACAGGGAATCAAGTTTGTTTTCAATCATAAAAATTACATTTCACAGTTGTCACAGTTTTGGCATATTCTGTAGAAAGGGCAGTGTGTGTGTGTGTGTGTGTGTGTGTGTGTGTGTGTGTGTGTGTGTGTGTGTGTGTGTTTAGAGTAGCATTCAGCTCAATTGTCACCAAGATCAATTCCCCTGTGGCAATCCCTAGTCAACCAGAAAAAGTCCTTAAAGGTGAGGTCCAAAAAAAAAAAAAAAGAAAAATCTCTAGCGCATACTTGTTATGTTTCAGCATACTAGCTCACTGTAAACACATTTCAGAAACTGTAGCAAAGAGCTACACTAGCTCTTTGCTGCAGTTCCCATTGTAACACAGAAACAGTTAAAGCAAATAATTCAGGCAGCTGCAATCTCAGTTGAGACTACTTAAATGAATACTGATTCTGCACTCTCACCCAGCCACGTAGCTCATATCTCTCAAACCTCTTAACACAAGAAATCCGCAGAATTAGAAATAGAATAATGGGGGACAAAACCCCAAAATAGGGAGAGATTTTAAATATTGCTCTTATAAACTTAGAAAACTTCTAGAATAACAAGATTTGTGTTAGCAAGCATTTTCTGAAGGATATGAAGTCTAAAACTCAAATGTATGTCATTATTTAGTGATTTCAATCCTCAGTGATTTGCCAGAAAAAACACAATTTGTATGAAGAACAGACCAACTGTATCAGGTGAAAATCTGGACAGTTGAGAGGTATGACGCAGAATGCCCAGCAAAACAATTTTGCAACACTAACTCGCAGTGAATGAATGGCTTCACTTCTTATGTGTTGATTGTGCTCATAACAGCTTGTGCCTGGGGAGCTACCACCTTAATCCTGCCATAGCTACAGCTTTGCACACGCATACATGTTTGTGTGTGTGTATCTGTGTATTATTTAACAAATACTAGAGACATTTTCATTAATTCAAGTTCAGTTTATTTACAGTGAAGACATGCAGTTCAGAGTTGATTTTTAGCAAAACTTAGCATACTCCTGCTTAATATACATTTTACTTATTTAGAATTCACCTTTGCCTCATTTACAGAGAGTCTCAGGGAAAAACAAAAATGTCTTATTGTCCACATACTTAGTACTCCAGGTTAGCTTAGGTAGTCATTCTGAGTACTGACAGTTAGGCTATGGGTAATCCTTTGCTATATCCACAGGTAGGTACCTGACATTTCAGGGCATCTTCTGGTGAAGATCTCAGCAGATTCCCTAAGAATCTTCCTTCCTACTCTCAAAACTCTGTCCTCATAAAAAGCAGATGTCACTGTCACTTTGGGTTACATACCTTGTTGTATTTAAAGTGTTTGTCTGTGTGTGTGGGGGGGGGGGTAATCTATGTATAAATTACAACAGAAACAAAAGAGCTCTAGTATGTAAAGATAATATAACCAACTTTATTAGTAAAACAGCACAGCACTCTGCCTTATAGATATGTTATTGTTACTTTGGGTGCTGGATCTCTACTGTTTTGGTTGTGAATGTCAGTATTAGCTCTGTATAGCGTTTTCTTTTTAGGCATGTGTTTGTGTTAAACTAATATATGTGTATATATGTATCTATCTATATATAAATATATATATATATATATATATATATATATAAATATATATATATATATATATATATATATATATATATATATATATATATATATATGTGAGTATGTGTCTGTTTATGATATGTAATATGCATAGGTCTATATGTCTGTGATGTTAACATATATGCACGTAGCACCAGTTTTCCTTTATAAAAAGTCACATTTACTGACAGACTTCAACATTTCCTTTCATTACTTTCCTCTGTTCCTTCATGCAATAATTGATTATGAGGTTTTTAGATGGGAAGTTATTGCAGTCTCTTAATATTATAAACTAGCATTTAATCTGATAAAGGTAGATTCCATGTAACCTTTCATTGCTTTCACGAAAGCATTTACATTTTTATCTCTGGTTCATCTGTTTACACCTCCATTTAGAATGTAAATCCAATATATTTAGAAACATAGCAACATGAGAATATAAACAGTTATGAAAACACTGAAAATTGACAATGAATATGTTATGAAACCAATGAAAATTGTCAATGAGTCTGCTATCATTAGATTACTTGCTGGTGTATAAACTTTTAGTATTTTGCAGTAATTTTCCCAAATAAAATGTTAACATAGTAATTTCTTGATGGAGCATCTCAAAAATTATTCAGAGAAAATAATCATTTATGTCAAAGCATGTAATTTTTGTAAAACGATAAAGCACTTTTTCTATCTTGTATCTGCCAAGTGATACTGTTCATAAAGGATGAAGTAGCAACGGTAATGTGTTTAGTTTGAGCATGTCAAAAAGTGGCAGTTTCATAGCCAAGTTTGGCAAACTTAATGCAGTATAATAATAATATCTGTTTTCAGTATATTACGACCCGCGGTGGTGGTGCTACTGTAGCGTTGCCGCCTCACAGTAAGACGCTGTCCGGTTCGATTCTCAGCTAGAGCATCTTCTGCATGAAGACAAGCGTGAATGGGCGTACCTTCATTGAAGGTTGTGCATCAGAGCTGGTAACTCGGCATGTAAAAATCAACTACCAATCATTAGTGGACCGGAGTTCTGCAGTGGCAACCCCTAACCGGGAAAAGCCAAAAGACACAACAACATGGTGAACGTTTAGAGGACCATTGTTTATTTAAACCACTTTATGAATACAGGCTGCAAAATGTTTGCATGTGATGCAGAAGGAGCTTTCACAAGACAATTTAGTCTAAACAATGACTGCCATTATGCTTATAAAGAGTTATGAAAAAGAACTACACTTTATATTTTGGCAAGAAAATCATAAAAAACAGATCACATTCACCAAGTTAACTCTAGCAATTTCAGTCATTTCACACAAGATGTACAGCATGGTGCCTTCCTTACACGCTTTATGAATACAGATAGCAAACATCATCTCATGCTGTACAAACCATGAATTTATTTTTTTTTTTACATAAATGATTTTTATTTTGATGAGATAACACAATAATTTAATACATTCATAACATTCAATAACTATTTACAGTATTTACATTCAGCCTGACAAAAAGGATTCAGATAAAATATTTGTAGTTAAATAATAAATTAATATATAAACTATGATAGTTGGGAAGAGTTTGGTTCCATCTGTAGGGTATTAATCAAATTCAAAACTTTTCTTCACAGGCTATTAACCAGTGGCTTAGGAAAAGTTCTTAACTCTTTAGTTCTTTTCTCCATTAGTATGCATTTCTTCAGTGATGATAGGAATTCCTCCATTGTGGGTGCTACATTAGAGTTCCATCTTCTAGTTATACATTTTCTGGCTATTGCTAACATTGTCCACAACAAATACAGATCATCTTTCTTCATATTATTACTATTAACAACATTCAATAAAATTAAAGACTTTGTCAAAACAAATATGTCAGTATAGATAGCCTGAAGAAATTTGGTAATCTCATTCCAATATGGTTTAATATTAGTACAGTCATAAAAATATGAGACCAGTCAGCATTAGTGGATAGATGACATCTCCAACATAACTTGATGTTTGAATGGTTCATTTCTGAGAGTTTCTCAAGTGTCAAAAAGGATCTGTATAGACATTGTCAATGAAAAATCCTCCAGAACTGTGAGTAAGAAGTTTAACTGAAAATAAAATGTTTGTTTTATCTTCCATTGATAATGATACTTGAAACCCTTTAGTTAGGTATAGCCAGTAAGAATCTTTAGGAGCTGTCTTATAGACAATTAACATGTTATTTAGATATGATAATTAATTCTTAACATTGATATTATTATATAGAATTCCAAAAATCCAGTGTATAATTTTTGGTAAGGTTTTGAAGGATGAGCTATGTATTATTCTACATAGATCTTTAGTGTATGCTGTGACACTCTGAAGAACCAACCAGTCATTAGGGGATAGGCCATAGGTTGTAAATATACTTTGTGTGTTCAAAGCTTGTTGGTTTTCAATACATTGCAACCAACAAAATAGGTTTTTGTTTTCCCATAAACCAAAAATCTCTCTATGTGTTTTATTAGGGAAATCCCTTGTAATAGTAAATGGTATTAAAATCTATGCCACAATTTTATATCTAAATTTGTCTTAATGAATTTTCTAAACACATCAAAATATTGTTTATTGGTGTTAGTTTAGTTAATTTTGTTGTACTGTATTGTAAATTTAAACTTAAATAGTACCATATCTTATCTTTGTCAGTTACCAAAGCATTCTTTGATAAATAATTTTCATTCATTAGTATAATGGAGTGGAACTGTTTCCAGTTTGAAGAGTACCTAGGATTTATCCAATTCATCACTATTTTAATTATAGATGCCTTTATATAAATTTCAATCTCTGGGAATTTTAACCCCCCTTGTTCCCATTTTCTGATATGATGAGAATATGCAACTCTATTTCTTTTGAGGTACCATAGGAATTTCATCAGAGCTGAAGTGATTTCTTTAAGAATTTTCTTTCCTGGTGGAAGTATAAGGGCTTGTGCTGTGTATGATATTTTAAGTAACAAAACCATTTTTATCAGTTGTAACCTATCATCAAATGTTATAAACAAATTATTCCATTTGCTTATTAATGTCTTGATTAAGTCTATGGCTTTAGCATAGTTAAGTTGTAAGGTTTCCTCTATATTATTGCCTAGGACTATTCCTAAATAGTCTAGAGTTGAAACTTGGTTTCCAATAATATGATTAATTGGAACCTGTATGTTCTTTTTTTTTTTTTTAATAATAAATATTTTGATTCAGATTTGTTGAAGGTGAGTCCTGGCATTTTTTGGAAATTTGTTGTTACTATATCCACTTCACCTAACACTTCCTTAGAGTTGGGTAAGGTAAGGAAGACATCATCAGCAAACATCATTATTATTTTAGAAATATATTCGTCATATATATTTATACCTCTTATCTTTGGATTATTACGTATTAAAATAGCAAGTATTTCTATGGCCAGAGCAAATAGGATAGAGGGGACATGGACATACTTGTCTAGTACCTCTAGTGATTTGGATTGCTTTGGAAGTAAAGGGACCTAATTTGACATATACTAGATTATTTTCATAGATTTTCTTTATCGTTGTTATAAAAAAGGGGGGTCAAATAACTGCAAGACTTTAAATAACCTCAATTTAAGGAGTCAAAGGCCTTTTGAATATCTAGACCTATTATCAGTGCTTCATGGTTTCCACTATTGAGGTAATCTATCAGAGTTAATAATCTTTTAATATTATCCCGTGTATGCCTGTTATGTATGAAACCAGTTTGGTCTTCATTAATTATTTTAGATATGGGTATTTTCAATCTATTGACCATACTTGGCATAAATAGTTTATAATCATTATTCAACAAAGAAATTGGTCTATATGAGTAGCAATGATTAGGGTCCTTATTCTCTTTTAATATAGGGGAAATTGGAGAATATCTCCAAAAAGGAGGAATATTTGCCAGTGTTTGACCTTCAAGAAAGGTTTTATGTAGGAAAGAGATTATAGAAGAAGGGAACAATCTATAAATTTCAATAATTAAGCCATCTATTCCAAGTGCTTTATTAGACTTACTTATTTTAATCCCATCTATAATTTCTTTTTGAGAAATAGGTTTTTGTATATCTAACTTAAGTTCCGCAGGAATTCTTATGATGTTGGGAACTATATTCTCTAACTTTTCACATTCATTTGTACTTATTCTATCTTTATGATGCTCTGCATAATCATAATTAAAAGCCTCCAGAATGTCCCCTATGTTTGAGACTTTTTTCCTTTTCCCTTCATGAAAGATACTATCAGTGTTATTAATTTTTGATTGTATCTTAACTTTCAGAGATAGGTTATGAAGATGCTTAGGAGAGGTAGCATAAGAATTTAATTTCAGCTTTTCCATAGCTAAATTAGTTTTATGGCATAATATTTCATTGTATTTCTTATTTGCTTCTTCTATTTTCTTCTTATGTGTAGCAATTAAGTTTTTATTAGATTTAAGAGATAATATTTGATTTTGGAGTTGCAGTGACTCTGAGTCCCATTCTTTAATTTTACTTTTGTACCAGCTAATGGTTTTACCATATAGATAGGCCTTAAGAGAATCCCAAACCGTAATTGTGTTTGCTTCAGGTTTATAATTAATCTCTAAGAAAAGCTGAAGTTCAGAAGTTATCCAAGATTTAAAGTCTTTATTTTTTGTGATATATGAAGGAATCCTTGAAGTAATAACTAATTGATTGAATTCCAAGTGTATTATTAACAACAGGGAATTATGATCTGAAAAGGGACAAGGGTGTATTGAAAAATTCAAGATTTTAGAATAAAGATCTTGTGAGATATAAATTGTATCTATTCTAGTATGGGTACCATGTCTATAGTCCTGGTGTGACAATAGTAAAGAATTTGGTCCCAACGCATTAAAAGTATATTTTAATTTAAACGTTTCTGTCCATTTTTAACTGTTTGGCTGAGGACAATAGTCTAGGAGATTTCCTATTTGTAGTTTCTGTAATATCTGTGATACAACTGAAATCACCTCCTAGTATAATATTGCCTTTAGAAGTAGTTGTAATAAAGTCTAAGTGTTTGTTAGCTAGTCCAACCCCCATACCCGGAATCCAGCATAAATTAACCAGGGTCCAAATTCTATTATTAAACTTAAGTATAATTAAGGCCATGAGTCCATCATTACTGATCATGTCTAAATGTATCTGTAATTTTTCTATGTGGAGCTGTTCTCCCCGGGCCTCTGCTGAAAAAGGGCCTTTTCGGCTCAGTCAGACACCCCAGCTTAACAAATGTAAAATAAAATAAATAATTATCTACATGTTTATAAATGATTTGGGGATTTAAGAAAGTCTTTTTCCATAGAATTGTTACTCCTCTGTCTTATTTTTATAAGAAGATTAAGCAAGTATTGTGTATTCCTTAGGGTCCCACATCAATGTGTCATTTATTTTAAAGTGTGTCTCTTGGAGAAAAACTACTTGAGCCTTGTTTAGTTTAAGATACCTTAGTAGGTTGGCTCTCTTATATAGGTTGTTTAAGCCACTAGTACTTATGGATATCAAAGTTAAATCCATATCAGAATTATTTAAAGAAAACAAATAATAAAGGAACTTGTATTAATATAATCCTGTATACATAATACTCTTCCTGGATAGACAATAGAATATCAGTCGTTGTATTTCTATTTATCTCAACTTTCCTCATGAAAGATAAAAGTAAAACAATTATGTCAGGCATTTCCAAACTAGAAAAACAGTTAAATAACAAAACATTAACATATTTCACTCTGATATAAACTTTAATACACCCTATACATGGAATGAGATACATTTCTAGTCTAGGAAACAAAACTAAATCTGCTACACTACCTCTCCCAACCATCAACCTTTGTTGGTTCGAGCCCATGAAAACAAAGTAAAAAAATGGAGAATATATTTAAAATTAAGAGAAAAATAGTAGTGATAAATAACTAATCAGATATTGATTCCAGTTAGGTTTTAGAGACGAGTTACATACACTATTATTAGAAACAAACATTTATACAGTAATTATTCACTAAGGAAGAAAGAGATATATTAGGATATATATAATCTGAGTTTAGTGTTTAATAGACCAAGGAAACATTAGCTTTATTAACAATCTAAATGATTACCCAAAGTACCTAAGCATGTCATCTGCATTAGTTCTAATAAAAACTTCAAAATGGCAGAACAAATCAAAGAATCATTTAGCATTTGTATTTACTTGCCCTCTGAATAAATCTTATCATGACAAACTCCCACTAAATAAAAACTTCACGAGAATTGGGTGTTAGCACATAGTGAGTGTATGTCATTCCCAAAAGATGTTAACATAGATTTTTAGAAATATTCCATAAGACATATTTGTCCTTAATTAACTCCTAAACCTTTGGAATAGCAGATGTTTAAATAACTGACTAAAATCAATAATAATTAACTGGCATCAGTTAAATGAAAAAAATTAGTAAAAACTATTATTTATATAAAACTTACTATGGATAACAGGTCTTAAAAGTGAATGACTCAAAGACAAAATTAAAATAGAGATAGCTGTAAATGTCTACCATAGTAATAGGGTAATACTGAAACTCATAACTTGTTTGTTCTGTTATCACAAGATATTACTGAGCTCTTTCCCTGTCATAATGTGCTAATATACTAAAAAACATGACTTTATAATAACTGAAAACATGACATCTGAAATATAAATAATATCTAGGATACAATAAGGAAATCAACATATTAAATGCAAAGTAATTATAGTGCAATCAAAATTATTCATACATATATTTGCTAGGATTTAGTATGGTGTTTGAGTATCCTTACAGTTATTACCATTAGTCATAAGCATTTCCTGTAAATGTATAAACCTATACTAAACACTTGCTAACTGCATAGGAAAGTTATTTATAAAGATCTATTTATAAAAAACTTCAGTATATTCTCTAGAAATAGTGGCTATAATTAACTGTTTACAAGAAAAAATAACATTTCTGTGTATATTTGATCACAAAAGATAGTCACTATTATAAAAGGGAACCATGAATATGTTTGCAGGGATTCACTACTAAATCCCGAACCCGCACAATACCGACACTGAAAATACCGATGCCCAGAAGAACAAAACTACAAAATACCGAAATTAACAAAACAACAAAATAAACACCCAAAACCAGCAATAACAACATGTATGCAGGGGGCAATCCCCCTGCACCCCCACACCCCCTGTAACCTAAATATACCTACTCCGAGATCGCACTGCACTTGGGAGAATGGCAAACTTACCTTTATGCACTATACGGCAATCTCCATTATTTGCCGTCGAGATTCTGAAGTTTCGTTCTTCTGGGCGTCGGTATTCTGCAGTTTTGGGCTTTCATAGTGTCCCCGTTTGCAGACAGTGTAGCTCATAATTCTTGTAAAAGAAGCCTACTATGCTATATTAACTATTCAGAGACTTGACATTTACAATTAGGCTTGCATATACACATTAGATGTAATGTAATCTGATCTGCATGCATAGAATGCATGATGTCACGAGCTAAGTAAAAAGAGTTATGTCATACCATAATGTTCCATCTGTGTTGTAGATCTTTGTTCATTCATTACCATTAAGATTTCGGTTCCATCCTCGGAACTGATACGGCCATTTCCAAGCTCGCGCCACCCAAAATCTCTCAGCTAAGACCTACTCATAATGCCCCTCTCCTAGTTACTCCAGATCAAGTTTGCCCACCCCTATAGAGGTAGTAATAGAAAAATAGGAGAAGGCTCTGTCTAAGCAAATACCCTAACCAGGAGTTCCTAAAGTCCACCAGGAGTCCAGACAGGGGGAAGGAGGGAGGGAAGTAATGAATGAACAAAGATCTACAACACAGATGGAACGTTATGGTAAGACATAACTTCTTTATCTGATGTAAATCTTTGTTTATTCATTACCATTAGGACCGAGTCCCCAGCTACTTGGGTCCTGGGTGGCCCTAAGGAAGGATATTCCTGAGCACCATAGAACCAAAAGATGCTCATCCTCTGGAGGCCAAATCCAATTTGTAATGAGATATAAAGGTATGAGGTCTTGCCCAAGTGGCTGCTGTGCAGATATTATCCATAAAGGCTCTGGAATGAAACGCTACAGAAGTAGCCATAGATCTGGTAGAATGAGCCTTTATTCTGGAAGGTAAGGATAGCTTATTCTGTTGATAGATAAAGGTAATGATGTTTCTAAGCCAGGAGGATAAAGTCACTTTGGAAACAGGTTTACCCAATCTGGGTCCTGCAAAGGCCACAAACAATTGATCCATCTTCCTGAAAGATTTAGTCCTGTCCAAATAACAATGAAGCTGCCGATGTACATCAAGGGTGTGCAAAAGGTTCTCCCCTCTATTAGAATGCTGAGGGAAGAAAACCAGCAGGTCAATAGATTTGTTAATGGAAAATCCAGAAATGACCTTGGGCAAGAAAGAAAGGTCAGTACGAAGGGACACCCTATCCGTGTGGAAGATCAAGTAAGGTCTCTTGACGCTCAAGGTCTGCAGCTCAGATACTCTTCTCTCTGAGGTAAGTGTTACTAGAAGTAAGGTTTTCCATGACAAAAACTTTAAATCACATGAATCAAAGGGCTCAAAAGGAGGACCTGTGAGAAATTGAAGCACCAAAGTCAAGTCCCAGGTTTCTAAGGGAGGCTTGACTGGAGGTTTAACGTGTAATACTCCTTTCAAAAATGTCTTGCATAGGCGGTGTGACACAATCGAAGAATTATTAAATCCATTATGAAAATTGGTGATAGCTGCTAAATGTACAGTGATCATTGATGCTGAGGCTCTTGCATGTAAAAGAGTCATCGGGTATTGAAGGATCTTTTGAACAGACATAGAGAAGGGATCTATGTTCTGATCTTTGGCCCAAATAGAAAACCTATTCCATTTACTAGAATAAACTTTCCTAGTGGAAGGTTTGTGTGAAGCTAGAAGAATTTCTCCGACAGGCGATGGGATGTCAGGCAGCCTGGCAATCATTGGAAGTGGAGGAACCAAGCTATGAACTTGAGACTGTTGAGATTTGGAAGAATCAGTCCTTGAGGATGAGATAACAGGTCTTGGGAATGATCCAGGATCCACGGGCTGTGAATCAGATGAGGCCATAGAAATGGGAACCAGACTTGATGGGGCCAATAGGGGGCAATGAGGATCACTTTGCTTCTCAACCTCTGAGCTTTCTGGTGAAATTCTGGAATGAGGAGAAACAGGGGAAAGGCATACAGAAGACCTGGGAACCAATCGTGCATTAGAACATCCTTCGGGGGGATGCATGGAACGCTGCAACACTAAGAGAACTGCCTTCAGTTCCAGGACATTTATGTACAAATTGGCCTCCATGGGGGACCAGGTGCCTTGGACCATCTTGAATATGCCATTAGAAAGAGCAATTCCAACAATGCTTTGGCTAGGCATATTCAGGACAGTACCTCCCACAATTTCAGGTTCATGGCTATCGATCATGTTAGTATCGATTATAATTGATCATCAGACAAATTTTTGTCTGATGAAGTTTGCATAGTCTAAATGAAAGAGCTTATGTGTGGTATTTTTATAATAAAGATTTGGATTTACACTTTGCTTCTCTACTTGGTTTTTGTGGAATTTACATCTGCCAGTTTGTGACTTTCTTAAATTTCAGATACCACTGTATCTTTCTCATGTATAGTCTTGCCAGGGGTATCATGAGAATCCTAGATGCCATGAGTCCCAAAATCCTGATGTATTCTCTCACAGTGACCGAAGTCTGAAAGGAAAGCCTTAGAAACCAATCTAGATAAAGCTCTGTTTCCTGTGGAAGAAAAGCTCTTTGAACTGGTGTGTTTAGTTGATATTCTAGGCACACAATTTTGAGTGAAGGAGTCAGTAAAGACTTATGAGTGTTCTCTTTGAATCCCAGCTTGTGTAAACGCTTTCTCACCCAAGAGAGATTCCTGACACTTTAAAAAAGATTCTGCAAAGATAAATAACTCATCTAAATAGGGGAAAATGATGATACCTTGTAACTTGCAATGAGCTATAACTGGAGGCTAGACACTTTGTGAACTCTCTTAGCACAGTGGATAGTCCAAAGTAAGGCAGATAACTGATATTGTGATCCAGGGACACAAAACCTTAAGAAATGTCTGAAGTATGGATGAATAAGAATGTGCTGATAAGCATCTTTTAAGTCTGGTGATATCAGGAAACCTGAAGAAGAAAAGAGAGGTTGCGAAGTGACATCATTTTGAATTTGGCTCTATCACAAACAGGTTTAGGAAAGAAAGCTCCAAAACTTGTCTCCAAGAATTTTCTTTCCTTGACACTAGGAGTATCCTTCAATTAAATTCCTTCACTACTTGGGAAGGAGAAACTGTTTCTAGCACTACTTGAAACAGCATGTAATGAAAAAGCAGTGGAAACAAAAGAGTCTGATCTGGAAGATAAGGAATGACATCCTGAAAAGGAGGAATTTCCTCCCATTGCCATTTGTAACCTTGGTGAATGATTTTTCAGTACCCATTTGTCAGAAACTATCTGTTGTCAAAGAGAAAATGGAGTTATAGACTTTCTTGAAGAAAAAAGGGGCTAGGGTGGAAGGGGTTCACAATGTCTCTTGAATAGTCATTCAGACTTGTTGAACTGTCCTTGTTTTTTGGGAGGTTTGAGACCTCAATTTGGAACCCATGCCATTTCTTCTTAAATGTCTGTTCATCTGTATTTTGTTGAGACTGTTTATTCAATTTTTTTGCCAAAATTGATTGAGGAGATAAAAAATCACTTGGAAAAATTGGGAAAGGACTAAATAGTCTCAAGAGATTCCCCTAGATCAGCTTGCCACTTTCATTACACTGTTTGAGCTACTGTGCAGCACAGAAACCAAACAGTAAATCTCTATCCCACGAAGAATTTAAAATCTTATTTTTAACATCATCTGAAAGGTTCTGAGAATACAGCCATGCAAACCTCCTGAAAATAGTAACAGTGGCCATAGCCCTTGAGGAACTATCAACAGAATCATACACACACTGTAAACAATGAGTAGTGACCAGTGCAGTAGAAGAAAATGTGTTATTTACAGCAGTTTTTCCCTCACAAGAAGAAACTGCAGGTAAAACACTCATACTTTCACAATTTGTCAGAACAGACTTTAACATATGAGTCTGACAATTTAAAGTTCTATAAATCAAAGTTGCAGAATTATACAGTTTATCCCACACCTGTCATAATGTTCCCATCTTTATCAGAAAGAGTAGGATTAAAATTAACTAAGTGCTTAGCAGCAGTGGGATCAACTAAAGCTATAGCTGCTTGGTCAGGTTTGGAAATAGTTTACTTTTCCATTATCGGGGCAATAGTTTGAATGAGCGCTTTGAATATTGTATTTCAAGTGCTGTTGTTCTCTCTGTAAGTACAAATCCATTACTGGTCAAAGAAACTAAACGACAGGGATGCCTGATAATCATATCAGCTTGTAGTGTAGTAATACTGTTAAAAGTGACACATTAAAACAAGTCGTATAGCAATTAAAATAGTAAGGAAGTGCAGTTAGACTTTCTCTGCGATGTTCTGTCACTGCTTTTTCAGCAGTTAAGAATTGAGGAGCAGGATTTTTTAATGAGTGAACCACGCACATCAAAACATTCCATAAGACAAGGAAAATCAAGGAAATGAACAATTAAACTTCAAATACATATATTTACACAATGAAGACAGGGCACACCTCCTATTTAACATGTCGCAGTCCTATGAGGCATAAAGATGTTAATGGAGAATGGAATAGGGAGGAGCTAAGACACATCTGCTAATGGTAACCAATTGAAGAATAGGATGGGGAGGTGCTACAACACGTCTACTTATGGTAACCAATCGAAGAAGACTCCTGAATTTGGCTTTATCCCTTCTTAAAATTAGTGATTTTTTTTTTAGAAAAGGTAGTTATTATTTTTCTTGAGAAAGTGCATGGCAATTCGTCCCCTCTTTACAAATTACAATTATGATGTGTTCCTAATTTCCGGACTTATTATTTATTTATTTGTGGGCTGTTTCGGGCGAGTGTTCATATCCAATGAATATTGCTAACACATATGATGACTGTCAGGAATTTGTCCAGATAGAAAATAAAACAAAACACCAGCAACAACAAATGCTTAGTCTTGTACAATACATGTGTGCATTTAAAGCATAACAAAACATAACTTCCTGCTTGCACTTAGTAGTGTCAGCAATTAAGAATAAATGTTGATTGACGTCATTATTCTGTTCCTCTTAATAGAGTGAAACAGAAATGGATGGGGAAATGAAATACACAGATTTGTACTTAGAGAACAACTGTGCTTGAAATACAATATCCAAAACACTCATTTGAAGTGTTGCCCTGATAATGGAAAAGTACCGGAAATAGCATATAACAGTTTAAAAGACTGAGGAACATTATACATCCTGTCTGTCCTGTTTCGGGCAGCTGGATGATTATCAGGAAAATTATAGGCAGTAACATAGGCATCCTCTAAAGCAGACAGAACAGGAGGAATGGATGTAGGTTCTAGAAAATCCTTTTGTCACAATTCAGAGTATTTTCTGAGGGACTGAGAAACCTCAGCACTATCCCACTGAAAACACTGGCATATTCTAGCAATAGTCTCAGAGAAAGAGAAACTCCCACAGGGAGGCTCAGAAACTGAGCTCCCATCTGAGTCTGAATCAGAAATCTGAGGAAAAAACCTTTCATCCCTCCCTGCATCTTCCTTTTCAGATTCAGAATCTTGAATCTCTTCAGGAAACTAGGACTCCCTCTTTCTTTTACTGGAAACTACTTTACCAAAAGGATCAATAGCCTGAATTAAACCCAGGCCCAGTAAATGACTCCTATCTAAAGAAATTGAGGAGGAGTTGATACATATATGGTTTTCTGTTTCTTTTGACAGGAAAAATGGGCCAGCAGTGTTACTAATAGCAGCAGTAGCTTCCCCAGGGATGGGCACAGCATTCCTACACAACGGGATAAGTTTCCCCGCTCCCTCTCCCAGGACCGACAAGAGTGGCTTTTCCTTGTCCACTGAGGAGACCCCAATAGCTGCAGAGGACTTGGTAACCTCTCATCCATAGTGGATATAGGTGCCACACCAGACAGTTTCAGGCTAAAAGATGAGTGGTCTGGGGTTCAATAAATGGCCACAGAAAGGTCACCCACCTGCAGTTGAGGCAAATTGCTAGCCTGCTGGGGTGGCAAATGCTGTTTGCTTACTTTTTTCTTATTGTGCCTGGAAGAATGACTGACAGTGGGGCCAGAAGACTGTTCCATGATCAAGCCAAAAATTTTACCACTTTCCCAGGGAAGACCAGCAGCAATCATGTAAACACTACCAGTCTACAAAGGGTTACCTTTATTTTTTTACTGAAAAGCACAGTAAAAAGCACTTTAAAACAGAATGCCAGCCACACAAATTTAAATTAAACACAGTTTCTCCAAAGAAAAAATGTTTTCAGTTACTTTACACCACTTTTAAACTGACAGAAAACATTAGCACTTCATTTAAAAGTATGCTACAGTCTCAAGACAGTCTATTAAAACACAGTACTCCTGGCTTTAATAAGAAGTTATGTACCTACCATAACGTTCCATGTTAGTTGTCTTCTTCTCGCCTTCTTTCTTGCTGGATGGGTTCGGAGCCGATCCTCAGCTCCAACTCAGCCAGTACTAAAGCTCGAGAGCTTATTCCACCGGCTTGAGGCTCCCCTATATCCCACAATGCTAGGTGGTAACTACTCAGATCTCATTTGATAGCTAAAACCAAGCATTTCTGGTCTCCATAGAATGGAGAAGAGAGAAAAGGAACCCACCTCTATATATAAACCTGTAGGTAAGCTACCACAAACATAAAAGGGAGAATAGAGGTGGTAGAACATGTGGGAAGGAAAACCCCAATGGAAGATCCCAAAAATTCCTATCGGTCTGTCCAGGCTAGTGGGAAGGAGGGTGGGACAAAAGAAAGAAGGCGAGAAGAAGACAACTAACATGGAACGTTATGGTAGGTACATAACTTCTTAATGTTGTTGTCAATCTCGCCTTCATTCTTGCTGGATGGGACCGCGTCCCTAGCACCTTACCCTGGGTGGCCTATCAGAACAGACTCTTGAGAACAGTGGAACCAAAGTTGGCACGGTTTCTGGAGGCCATATCCAATTTGTAATGCAAGATAAAGGTATGAGGAGAAGCCCAAGTGGCTGCTGCACAAATGGAATCTATTGGTAGTCTGTCCTGAAAAGCTACAGATGTAGCTAATGCCCTAGGTGAATGAGCTCTAGGTCTTGAAGGCAGTTTTGATGTCTGATTTCATAGATGAAGGTAATTATTGAGGTAAGCCATCTTGAAAGGGACACTTTAGTAACTGGAAGGCCCAATTTCCCTTCCGCATAAGACAGGAAGAGCTGATCAGATTTTCTGAACTGTTTAGTCCTGTCTAAATAATATCTAAGTTGGCGATGAACATCTAGAAAATGTAACTTTTGTTCCGACCTGTTGGAATAATCAGGGAAGAAGACGGGGAGATCAATCGTCTGGTTTAGGTTTGCCTCAGAGGAAACCTTAAGCAACAAGGACGGATTAGTCCGGAGGAACACCCTGTCTTTATGGAAAACTAAGTAAGGAGGACGACTGCAAAGAGCATGAAGTTCAGATACCCTTCTAGCTGATGTTATGGCTACTAGAAAAAGAGTTTTCCATGAGAGTAACTTAAGAGGGCATGAAGCCACAGGTTCGAAGGGGGGGGGGGGATCAATGATGCTAGGACCAAATTCAAGTGCCATTGAGGAGGGGGATCTTTTTTATTGGGGGCTTGAGCAAAAAGACACCTCTTAAAAAGGCTTTGCAGAGTTTATGTGACATGATACTGGAGTCTGAGACACCTACATGAAAGTTAGATATAGCAGCTAGTTGTACTCTAATGGTAGATGAGGAAGAGCCTAAATGAAAGAGCTCTGCCAGGAAGTCTAGTATAGACCGGATAGGGGCAGTGAAGGGGTCTATATTTTTTGATGCTGCCCAGAAGGAAAAATGTTTCCACTTACTATTGTAAATCCTTCTGGTAGAAGACTTGTGAGAGGCTATCAGGATGTTACGGACCGAATGAGAGATTAAGGGAAGCCTGGCTAGGGTAGGAATCGGAGAAACCACGCTGTGAGGTTGAGAGATTGGAGGGAGTGGTGCAGCTGGCCCGACTGGTGGGTCAAAAGATCTGGCACTGGGTCCAGATGCCAAGGCTGCTCCATAAGGTAATGATGGAGGAACGGAAACCATATCTGTCGAGGCCAGTAAGGGGCAATGAGGATCTCGAGGCGATAGCTTTCTGAATTAATTGAGAGATCAGTGGAAAGGGGGGGGAAGCATACAGAAGTCCCCGGGGCCAATCGTGCACTAGAGCGTCTCTAGTGGGTTGGCCTGGTAAACAGAAGAGGGTGAAGAAGTCATGACACTTGCTGTTTTGGGGAGTAGCAAAAAGATCGCAGCATTGCCGGCCCCATCTTTGAAAGACTTCTTCCAGCACTGATTTTTTTAGAGACCACTCGTGAGGCATGAGAATAGCCCTGCTCAACTTGTCCGCAATCATCTTGGACTTCCCGGGAATGTGCGTTGCTATCAGAAAACGCTGAGAAGAAATCGCCCACTGCCAAAGTCTGAGTGCCTCTTGGTATAAGGGATAGGACTTGGTTCCGCCCTGTTTGTTGATGTACCACACTACTGACATGTTGTCCGTCTGAATTGCAATAGTCCCTGTGGGAAGAGAGTCCTGAAGGGCTTGCAACGCTAAAAGCACTGCTCTCATCTCTAAGACATTTATGTGCAAGTGGCACTTGAAAGATTGCCACGTGCCCTAGACTGTCCTGCCCTGATAATGCCCCCCCCCCACCTGATCAGGGAGGCGTCCGTTGTCACCGTGGTGATTGGGGGGGATGAAGGGTCTGCCCTGGAGAACTTGAGGTGATGTGATCCACCAAGACAGGTGATTCTTGCATGATTGAGTTAGTAGGATGATGTGAGACATCGGGAGCTGTTGGAAGGACCATTGAGAAAACAGCATCCACTGGAGGATCCACATGTGAAAACGAGCTAAGGGGAGAAGTGTAATACTAGCTGCCATGAGTCCTAAAACTTGCAAGACTACCCTGGCTTTGATCTTGTTGCATTGAACTTGAAGGTAAACTTGTTTGCGGATATCTAATACTCTTTGCTCTGTTAGTCTGGCGGAAAGATGAACTGTGTCTAAGGTAGCGCCTATAAAGGTAATAGATTGACAAGGCGACAAGGCAGATTTTTTGAAATTTATTGAAATGCCTAGAGCTTGGCAAGTTTGGATGGTGAAGTCTCTGGATAGAAGCAGTTGATGCCTGGTGGTGGCAGTAAGGAGCCAGTCATCCAAATATGGAAACACCTGGAATCCTTGACGTCTCAAGTGAGCCGCGACCACTGCCATACATTTGGTAAACACTCGGGGGGGTGTAGTGAGAAACCTCCTGGAGCATCTGTGCATTTTGATATGGTAGTATGCATCCTGAAGGTCTATCGAGCACATCCAGTTGTCCTGACCCAAGAAGGGTAGTATGGACTGTAGCGTGACAATCTGGAATTTTGTTTTTTTTACATAATTGTTTAGCTTGCTGAGATCCAGTATTGGTCTCCAGTCCCCTGTTTTTTTTGGTACCAAAAAGAATTTGGAGTAGATTCCGGATCCTTGCTGGTCTGCTGGGACTGGTTGGATAGCTCTTTTTGACAGCAGCTTTGATATTTCTAATGCTGCTTGTTCCCTTAGACTGGGTGGAACATCTGGAAGGGATCCTTTGGGTTGGGATGGGATGTGAATAAAGGGGATTTTGTAACCCTCGGATATGATCGACTGTACCCATTTGTCTTGAGTGAAGGAAAGCCAGGCTTTTGGGTACAGTGATAATCTTCCCCCGACTGCCTCCGAAGGTGGACAGCCGGGCAGCTACTCAGGGATGCTGAAAGGGTTTATCAGAGAAAGTTTCATGGCTACCCTGGTTTTGCGGACCACCTCTGCCCCTGGGGTGGCGTCTATTGTTGTTCCCCCCTCTGCCTCTAGAGGGGAATCGACTTTGTGCGTCAGATGAGACTCCCTGTGGTTTGCGGAACCACATTTCCCCCCCTCTGACCTTTGGGATAAGGTCTGGAAGGGGTAGAAAAATGGACTCCCACGGCAGAGAGAGTCTTACCTTCCTGCTTGCACCTAGTCAATGTATCCTTCACCTGAGGTCCAAACAACGTTGAGCCATCAAAGGGGGAATTGGTGAAGGACACCTTGAAAGGGTCTGCAAAATTGCAAAGCCGCATCCAGGCGTGACGTCGTAAAGCTACACCTGTGCCTGCAGCCCTACTCGTCCCATCAGCCACGTATGAGATAAGCCGCATGGAGGAGTTGACAGTCGAATTCAGGGTTGCCAACTGGGAGTTCATTTTGTCTTGGAACCACTCAGCTGTTGGATCCTGCATGGCCTCACCCATATCCTTGAGTAAATCCCTCTGGAGATGGGTGAAGTGATACAAGTAATTCAGCGACCACATGGCAAAGGTCGCTGAGGAAAACATCCACTTACCATACCTGTCCATGGTTCTAGATTCCTTATTAGGAGGATGGACAGGTACCGAAGGATCGGCTAACTCCTTCTTAGTGGCTGCGGCCACCACCATGGCATCAACAGAGACACCTTTGGATAGAAACTGTTTCTCTTTTGGGGCAGTAATAAATTTTGACGGCCTCCTTGGGGTAGGTTCCACTGAATCAGGGGCCATCCAAGCCTTCCTTGCCACCACTTCCATGAGGGGGTCAAAGGGAGGAGACACCCAGGAGGTGGAAGGGCGAGAGCCAAATGCCTCAAGGTAAACCGACTCGTTCACTGAAGGGTTAAGGGCGGGCAGTTCCCCCTCTGTTTAAGGATTTCAAGGATGTCAGCAAAAGAGACATCCTCAGAGGGGGACCGAGGGGAACCTTCAGATTCCTCCAAGTTGGTGTCAGAGGTGATAGACTCAGGGGAGTCAATGTGCTTCCTCTTGCACTGTCTCTTCCGAGGGGGTTCTCCTACCGGATCAGGAGAGGCCTCAGAAGAGGAGGATATTCCCAATGGGGAAACCTGAGGAGCTGGCTCTCTACGGTGTGTTACAAGGGGGTGGGTAGAAACCACCTCAGGCACTGAAGAGGGAGGAGCTGACGGAGCCACCTGTGGGGTAGACACTGGGTCTAGCACGTTCCGCATGACCTCGAAGGTGCCCCAATCAGCAAAGGCCAAAGGTCCTCACTCCGAGGAGACAAACACCCCCCCGGCACTGACAGGGACGGCTCCAAGGCCGATGTCGGAGCCGAACTCACCAGCGCCAATGCTTCAAGAAGGAGAACGGGGTCGGACAAGGGTCCGATACCACTCACCCCCTCAGAGCCGACGAGGGAAGCTCGGCGCCGAGATCCCTCCAAGGAGGAAATCGGAGCAGACGACAGAGCCGAAAGGGAAGGTATCGGCTCCGATGCACCGACAGTCATGGCTCTGATGAGCCCCAGCTCCGAACTCAAAAGAGTCGGAGGAGGAATAGAAGCAGGGATGGGAATAGCCGCTGACTGTTTAGTAGGGCTTTGCAGCATTTGGGCCAGTGCCTCGGACTTGAGAAGTCTACTCACCACCCTTTGTAAGTCATGGTCGGACAGTCTGGAGGACTGAGAGGAATGAGACCTATGGCTCCACTCCGACAGAAGAGGGGATCCCGGAGCCGAGTGAATGGAGCCGATGGAAGGGGACCGCGACCTCTTCTTTGAAGGTGGCTCCGATAAGACTATCGGGGCCGACAGAGTCTTAAGAACCTCGGCTCCAGCCAGAGCCGAGGTAACAGTTTGAGACTTCGAAACATCGACTCCAGCCAGAGCCAATGTTGAAGCAGCCTTAATGCTCCCAGCAGACGGCTCTGAAGCTGGAGCCGAAGGCCTGGAAGTCTTTTAAGGCTTCCCCGATGCAGACTGGGTTGAGGGACCTTCAGGCTTTAACAAGCCTCGAAGTATTAGTTTGTTTTTGCGTTCCTGCAGGACTCTAGGGCCGAATGCATGGCAAACAGCACATGAGTCCTGCAGGTGCAAAGATCCCAGGCAATAGACACAAGAAGTGTGACCGTCTGTCAGAGACATTTTCTGACAGCACGAATCACACTTCTTGAAGCCTGAGACCTTGGAGTCTTTAGACATCCTAAATAGACTGTATGTAACACAGACACAACACACAGACACACCCTTTAACCAAACAAAAATCCAGTCACACTGAAAAGACAGGGGAAAAAAAGAAGTGGGCCAAAGGCCTAAAAGTTAAAAAGGAATAAAAAGGGAATACAAACACAAGGAAGACCTGATTTAAACTAAAGGGATACTCTATATTAAAAACTAAACTAAATAGAAAGGATAGGGGTAGAAAATGTAAGTTTTTGACAAGAAAAACTCACTAACCTGCCAGAGCCGGTAGAAGAAAGCACCTCGTCAGCTAAGCGGCAAACGAGATCTGAGTAGTTACCGCCTAGCATTGTGGGATATAGGGGAGCCTCGAGCTGGTGGAATAAGCTCTCGAGCTTTAGTATTGGCTGAGTCGGAGCCGATCCAGCAAGAATGAAGGTGAGATTGACAACTTAACATAATAACTTCACTGTAGAGGAAAGTAATACACATCAGCAAAATTATGTAAATAAATTTTTTTTCCCCAAAGGGAACATATCTGCCCAGCAAAGCACAAGCCAACCATAGATTCTCAAAAGCGAGCCTCAGAGGAGTGTACTGTTTGGCTGCAGTAAAGGTTTGAAGGGCTTGGTACCCAGATTTGTCTTTTAGTCTGCTTAGCTCAAGCTGCCAGACAGTTTGAGCACATGGAAGGTACCCTGAAGCTTTGGAAGTTTGACAGCTGTTATATCCTTGGAAAGATATAACCCATATAGCTAAGGCTACTGCAGCAATGATTAATATGATGAACTTCATCAGTTAAGTTTTTCAAAAAATGCCATGAGTCTTTAGGTACATGTGACACAGTCAGAGAGAGGTTCTGTCAATATATAAAGTGCAAAGTTCCATTCTAGAACCCTCCACCTCCTGGCTGAGCCCAGTGCAACATTACCAACAGTAACTGAAACCTAAGCAGAATTATTTTGAACAGTCAGACACACAGACACACACAGACACACACACACACACACACACACACACACACACACACACACACACACACACACACACACACACACACACACACACACAAAATATTTCTCTGAAGGAGAGGTAAATAATGACTCTCCAGCACCAGTTCCCATAAGCTGGCACCAGTTAGTCAAAGCTAACAAAACGAGAACATGCCTTACTATAAAACATTACAGTAAGCCATCCTCCAAATTTTCCAATGGTAGCAATTACTTCTGGAGATACTAACAGAAAGTCAACAGTTCACAATCAAAGAACACAAGAATTCATCACAGAACGCCAAATTTAATAAACAAAGCTTTCGGGTTCTCTACCCTTCATCAGCACATACAATCATCTAATTACTATATTTATATAGAGGTATAGTTAATGTCACATGATAAATACCAGCCACTAAGAAGTCACATTAATAAAAATTGCATATTATAATATAAACTTTTTAAGTAATACCAAACTTTATATTCTTGAGACCTATTGTCTCAGGAAAAGGGTGGGTAACAGAACCCATCTCTAAGTACTTACAAAAAGAGTTATCTAAACTGCTATCCCACTGTACTACTGTTATAAAGGACACTACACATTTTTTATATAAACTAAATAACTGGTATACAAATGCTACAGAAAATTGTATGTTTGTAACATTAGACGTAGAGTCATTGTTTACAGTAATACCTATTGATTATGGTGTTGACGCTGTGAGGATGCTCTTATTAATGTACTCTGTAGTACAGCCTAGTGAAATTGAAAACCTATGTTCACTACTTGACTTAGTGTTAACAAAAAATGTGTTTATTTTTGATGGTGTCCCATATAGGCAACTTACTGGTGTAGCTATGGGAACATCAGTGGCAAATACTTTTGCTAATATAGTTCTCTATTATTGGGAAAAGAACTATATATTAAATGATTTGAATGACCTTAACAAATATGTAAAATGCTACACCAGGTTTGTCGATGATTGTTTTTTTGTATGGGAGGGAACGGAGCATGAGTTACACACCTACCTATTTTACTTGAATAACACCACACAATTTTTTAAATTTAAGATGAATTATTCAGTGTATAGTATAATATATTTAGATGTAAAGATATATAAAAAAGATGGAAAAATAGAAACTATGATACATAAAAAGATGTACAGGTAATGAGGTATCTAAAGAGAACTAGTATGCACCCAGTACATATTTTTGGTGGCATAATTAAGTCACAACTTATTAGAGTAAGTAGGTTGACAACTGAATATGATTTGTATGTAAATGAAATAAAAGAGATGAAGGATGAATTTAAAAATAGTGGGCACTCAGAAATTATGATTGAGAAATATATTGAGGAAGTGAACAAGGGTAGAAATCAGGAATATAAACCAATATTTAATTCTGCAGCATCAGGGACATCAGTTCAGTCAGAGTCACAAATAAAGACAAAAGATGATAAAATTAGATATGTAACTACATATAATGGACATAGTTATCAAATTTTTAAGATTATAGAAAAAAATTGGCCAATTTTAATGGCCATGCCTGAAATAGAAAAAATATTAGGGCCAAAACCTAGCTTTGCATATAGGAACCAGCAATCGTTAAAAAGTATTTTGTGTTATAAGGATTTTAATAAGCAAGTGTGTTTAACACAAACTAAATTGGGAACTTTTAAATGCTATAATTGTAGCTGTTGTGATGACATTTTAGAAGCAAATTAATGTTTTAGACATTCAACAACTAATGTCAGCTATGTTTTTAAATGTAAGGCTACTTGTAATACATCCAAACTTGTATGTCTTGCTACCTGTAACTGCTGTAAAAAATTTTATGTGGGAAAAACAACAAGAAGATTAAAAGACCGCGTTGTTGAACATAAATCAGAAATTAATAGAAAAGTTCAAACAAATGCTCTATACAAGCATATTATGGAGAATGCAACACATAGGTTCAAGTTTAGATGCATAGATACAGTAGACCTGGGAGTAAGAGGTGGTGATTTAAATAATACACTAGAAATTAAAGAACTGCAATGGATAATAAGACTGCAGGCTGATGTTAATCCTGGTCTTAATAGTGCTACTAGTATAAAACCTATATTGGTTAAACGACAGCAAGATAATCTATAATAAAAGGGAATTACTGATAGCATTTTTTATATATGTATATGTATTTTTTATATGTAATTTTTTATATGAATTTTGATATGTAATTTTTGTAACCAGAATATAAAGTTTGGTATTACTTAAAAAGTTTATATTATAATATGCAATTTTTATTAATGTGACTTCTTAGTGGCTGGTATTTATCATGTGACATTAACTATACCTCTATATAAATATAGTAATTAGATGATTGTATGTGCTGATGAAGGGTAGAGAACCCGAAAGCTTTGTTTATTAAATTTGGCGTTCTGTGATGAATTCTTGTGTTCTTTGATTGTGAGCAATTACTTCTGACCAGTCACCCGTCTCACTTGGTAGATGCAATATAGTTGGAAGATGTAAGATACAGTAAATGTTTTAATTAATAAAAAACATCAGCAACATATATTTGCAGTTTAATGACAAAATTATATTTCTTGGAAAATAGTGTTTAACTTATTTCAAGTAAATATGCACGCAGTAAAAGGTTTGCACAAGAAGTTGAAAATAAAACCTTTCAAAAAGTTAGACAATTCTCAGAAGAAAAGACTACCTAATATCTAGAAAGAATAACATCTAAACTACTGACTATTTGATTTATTTGTAGATACATTGTCATTACTTTTTTCTGACTTTTAAGTCCAGCATGGAATTTCATAGTCCTTACAGGCAGTGTGGTTGGCTTTGTTTTCTAGGTATCTTCTTCCAGTAGTATCTCTCCTAGATTCTGTACTTTTGTAGCTGTTATTGTTTGAATTTTCTGTACTTATAAATCTATGACCTGGATTTCCTATGGCTTTAGTCTGCATTTAGGAGCAGTCCTTCCCAATTTCACAGTTACATGTCCAAGCATTAAAAAAAAAAAATCTGCCCCTGTTAGAGGTGACCCAGATCCGTCGGAATACCCGCTAGATTCTGTAGCAAGTCCAAGTAAAGCAAAAAGATTCAAAACTTGTCTAAGTAAGAAATGAACATGTTACCTGACAAACTTATGAGTAAACCCTTGATAGTCTAAAGGTGAATCTCTTAGAGTCAAAAATCAGCTGGAGAGTCCAGAATGGAAGCTGCAGGTTAAAAAAGAGATGTCAGGAAGTAAGAAGCAATCATTCCAGGCTGAATAAAAAGTCAAGACACAGTTGCAGTTTAAATTCTATGGGCAGGATTCACGAAGCCTCCGTGTAAGAGTTATAACTCTTACACTGAGGCTGCAGTTAAACGGAGTGATGTCAGCATGCTCTGCATATTCATGAGAGCATGCTGAATCACACCTAAGTCTAACACGGTCCGTGTAAGACAGTATGGGGCGTGTCCGTACGCCGAGCCCTGCAAGCGGACACGCCCCCAGAAGAGTAAAAGTGCCCAAAGTAAACACCCACGACAGAGTCCACGGAAATGTGAATAAACACAACACAACACATGCCCCCACAGACTATGAACACAAAATATATAAATAAACATGTTATATATATATTTTTTAAATTGTAAAAATGTTTAACCATGAGTGCGCTCGTTTGCGCGGGCGTGCCCGTAGCACAGCTACAGTTAGCAGTCAGTGGGAAAGCATATAAGAACTAAATATGCAAAGTAAGCCAAGAAGCAATAGTGTAGCGGTAGAGATGTCAGCTGAAGAGCAGGCATTCATGGTTCGAGCCCCCACACCTCCAACTTTTATTTTTAGCAAAATAAGCATGAAACAAGTCCCTGACAAACATGTACACATATAAAATCACATTTTGTGTAAAATGTAATGAAATAGTCCATTTATTTTGAAGAAATGTGAGGTAACAAAACAATAAAAAAATGCCAGATGTGCCTATAGCTGAGCTACAGTTTAACAAGGTGAGTGCATCTGCCCGTAGGTGAGCAGTGGTTTCACAGGTGCAGAATGAGTTCCCGTTGCTGAGCAGTGATTTAACATGCTCAAACTGTGTGCCCCTTGCTGAGCTGAGCATACTATGTGTGCTGACAGCCAAATGAGGCGTAAGCCAGCGCACCATGCAAACAAGCTAACCGGCGGGCAACGTTGAGCAAGCTGTAACAAAACTGCCTTTACATAGACACACGCCCTAGCCTGTCTAGACAGTCATAAAATATAAAAAGCAGTGGTCAGGTTCGAAGCCAGGAGACCATGCACCATAGTCAAGGTACTGAACCACTAAGCTACGACAGCTGTACTCAGAAATGCAGTAATAGCAAATATATAGGAATGAATAGAAAGTGGAGCATGACAAAGCAGGTTTTGTGAAGTGGATACGATTCCAAAATGGCCAATCACAGATAAGTGCGGGAAAAACAGCATATATAAGCCCCATAGGCAGGAATACACAGCATAAACGATTGTAGAACTGACTTGCAGCCAGAATGTTAGGTGTAGGTGAGGGTAGTTGCTTTCGAGCACAGAGGTGGGGCATTGAGGAGTCCAGATACATGGTCTGGCTCCTAGTCCACAATCATGAGGCCCAACTCATGCAGGGCCAGGTCCTGTGGGGAGCATATAGGGCTGAGGCGTGGGACCGGTTGGCTCATGATCTCACTAGTGCTACAGGGATTCCAAGGACTGGTGAGCAGGTCCGTCACCACCATGCGGACCTGAAGAGACGCAAGCAGGACCAATTGAACCTTTGGATCCAGGAGGCCTGGCAAATGCCCAACGCCCCACTACTGAGTAAGTTACATTTAATTATGTATGTAAGAAATTAAATTAGCTGATATTATGGAGATGTGTATTCCAATATTACTTTGTTTATATTACAGCTGCAGGTGTCCGTTCTGTGAACCGATGAGCTTATGGCGATAGGCTGATGCGGTTGCGCCACCAGGCAGGTCAGTAATCCACTCCCAGTAACTGTAAAGAAATATAAAAGTATGACAGTTAGCAAAAGAGTGCAGTGTAGTCACTAAGTAATAAAATGTGCAAGTAACAGTGTAAAAGTGTTTGCAAGTATTGCTTGATTACAAAAGTGTGTTGCAGTCTGAAATCCAAACAGAAAAATGAAAATGTCTGAAATAAATTCTGAAATAAAGATGCCCCACCTATAATATCATAGTGCACAACCTGCAGCAGGCTGATAAAGTACAGCTGCAGAAGATGAGCAACTCACGTGTGTGAAATATATCCCTGTTGAAATACTGAAACATGACAGAAGTGAGACTGCTGGAAAGGATTATAATAACTACAGGTAAAACATGTCAATAAAGCCTAGAAGTAAGTACCATCCTGAATAGTAAAATGAAAACAAGTGAGAGGGTGTGAGAAAGAGTTATGAATCCAACAATAAAGTAGTAATAACCCCTGTATAAAGTATACTGCAGTCAGTACAGAATGAAATGAATGTGACAAGTAGAACCAAACTGTGAAATGTGTCCAAAGTGTTGCTGTAGCTGGAATGTGTACCCCAAAATCTGGATATGTTGCTCTCAGTCTGCAATATGCAGATAGTATGATTGTCTGAAATATCAAACATCCACAGTTGTCTATAGCTATATAAAGCAAATGTAACAGGATGATGTAGCTGAACAAAGCCAGATATGAACGTGTATGAATAATAATAAAATGTATATTGATGTAACAGTAACAGTCCTATCACCAAAGTGAAGTAGTCATATAGGAAACTGTAGTTAGAACAGTAGTGTGTATATATCTGTAGCTATTAGAAATGTACAGCATATGTATTGGTATTCAAAGGTGTTAATAATATTTTCTTCACCCCACCATATAACCACATATAATCCATTCCACGTGAAAATAGTATGTGCAATCACAATTAACACCCCTGGACATTTGTCCTGATGGGTCCTAAATATTTGCATGTCCGTTGATGCATCTGCCCTGTTCATACATCCAAACCTGATGGCCTGTTGCCATCAATCAACCCTGCATGTTGTTGGACTGTGTATTGCTGGTCAAATTATGCATGTGTTATGCTCGCTGTTCAATGGTGTGAATATCTGGGTGCTTGGTTAATGGGAATACTAATGCATGCTGTTACAGCTAATTGTGAATGGTATTGTATGTTACTAACCCAAACTGTCATGACATAATGCAAAACATGGGACGACAGGGAAGGTGGGTTCCAGCGGACCCACCTCTCCCACCTCAGCTGGCGAGTGCACCTGGCACTAGTGCCCAGTCTGGACCCTCCTCCGGTGGCCCTGTGCCACCTGTGGGCAGAAGCGCTGCAGGGGATGGGGCTCGTCCCCCCTCTGCAAGCGTGGCCGGAGGAGAACCAACACTCACCCTTTATAGTGTCTGGACTGTGGTGTGTAGGGAGATCCGGGACTCTGTTCTTGAGCCCCTACGCCAGCTTGAGGCACAGGTGGCACAACTTACGGGCATGCCTGTTGCCCAGCCTACACAGCCCCAGCACAGCCCCATCCTGGGCAGTGAAGGAACAGTGGCAACTGCCCATGGGTGGGGATATCAGTTCCACTGTTGCCATCTGTGGGCTCATGGGCTCTGGATATCCAAACCTCCGTCCCCGTCAGTTGTATAACCCCCCACACACGTGTCATAGACCACCCCTGTATGCATCTTGTTTGTCTTGTCTGTTGACCTACCCAGCCTACCTCCCCAGCTATACCGACTTCCCTCACCTGACATACCACTCTCACCTGAAAAAAAAAAAAAGGGGCACTCTGTACCCACAAAAAAATTACGCCCCATATATAGCTGCCCATTCCGCACATATGTCTACCAGACATGGAAACTATCAATTACAATTGGCTGTACAACAAGTATTACTGTTGTCCTTACATCTCTCTCAAGGGTGGAAGGTATCAAATGTCACATCAAATTACAAACATATGCACAGCTGTTGCTGATGAAGGAATGGGCAGCTATGGGCCTTACCTACATCCCTCCTGCAAAACCCAAGCTTGTTTCCCTACTGTCTTACCCTCTTTGTGACCCCTTTTTCACCACTTTCCTGTCTCCCCATTTTCATTTCTTTCAAAGAAAATAGCGCGGGTGTGTGCAAGAGTAAGCACGTTTAAGTGGTTGTAAGCGGGTTTGCGCTTGTGTGCGCGGAGCTAACCGCTAGTGCGCATGTGTGAGCTCCGTGCAAACCAGCGCTAACCCGGTTACAACTGCTTAAAAGTGCCTTTGTCACTTTGATTGACAGGTCCTGTAGTCAGTTCAGAAGCAAAATAAAATCCCACTGGCAGTCCCGAACCCAGGACCTTGGAAACAGTAGTCTGCGTGACTTACCACTAAGCCGTGACTCTTATACAAGAACATTGTGCTAAAATAAATATATCATGTAATAGTAGGAATGAATGTAAAGGGAATATAGGATGTGTAGTACGCAAAACATGTCATTTAGAATTACTGTCAAAACTAGTGGATTTCCATAATAGTAGTGTGTGAACAGAAACAGCCATGCTAGTTGGTAGCTAGTAGGTAATAATGTCACTGTAGCACCTTGCAAGCCACACACATACTCACAGCAGGATAATCACTGCCCATACCCCACAACCTCTTACAGGAACACATCTGGACCAAGTAATAAAATATGTGGAGCAAAGGCCCAAAAGCAGGGACACATTACAAATAATGTTACAACAAATGCAGGCAGTTCAGAGAGTAACAGGGTTTGCATTTTGTGGGATGTTTGGAAGGGTATGAAATCTGAAACTTGAATGTTTGTCACTATATTCTGACTTGAGCCCAGAGTGATTTGCCAGAAAAAGCTGTGCATGAGATATTGACCAAAATATGAGGCAGAAATGTGGACAACCTGCAAATATTTGTACACATGAGAGGTCTGACACCACCATATTTGAATAGTTAAGAGCCTAGACATAGCAACAGTGAATGACTTACAGGGATGCCCCACAGACTCCATGTGAAATGTACAAACAGTAGGCAGAAAGGTGTAACAACACATGCAATGGTAACTATGGAGTCCTGAAAGTATTCACCACTTGCATGGCAGAATAAGTGTAGTAATACATATGCTCATGCTAACCCACAGTCACAACTGCAGCATACCAGACAATTTAATGGGTGTACCCCACTGATATGTACCATTCCATGAGGCAGATAACAGATGAACCTGAGAGTCTCTGGGGCCTGCTCAGCAGAATACTCAAATACCCTAATAGATGTCAAGGCCCACACCATGGCCAGACCACACTGCATGCTGTAACACCTTAGCATATATAGCAAGCATTCCAATGTGTGAATGTACATGGAAAATAGGAAAGCTACAGCAGCACACTACAGTCAGGACACCTAGCAGGCATACAAGTAGTGACTGTAAAGGGCAAATATTGAAGCCTTAGCAACAAAGTGCAAGCAAAAGTGAAAGGAAAGCACACACACACACACACACACACACACATTAACAGTAGTAGTAGTTGTAGGTGTCAGTGTACATACACAGTTAGTACAGGAAACTGGAGAAATGAATGGAGGAATGTTAATCTACAACACAGCTGGAAATATGAGAGAGATACCAACCTTTACACTCACAGAACATTGTCCACAGCATACCAGCATGGTTCTTGCCCTTAAAATCTGAAAGGGCCACGCCTATCTCACATACCTTTTTATAGCACTGTTCTGAAATCACAGTGAGAACTGCAATCAGTACACAACTGGCTGCATGCAATTAGCAAATGCTGGCTAACAATTGGTGCAGAGGCCATCACATGGGCATATGCAGATACCTACAAAAGTATGCTGTACTCCCAGTCCACACATGCAATACTTTCATTGCACCCTGAGGAGGACGTGAGAGACAGACAGACAGACAGAGAGAGAGAGACAGAGACAGAGACAATTGAAATTAAGCAGACACAAACAAAACTGTTCAGCAACAGCCACCTGAAAGCTGACAACTGGGAAGTGGAGCAGCAGGACAGAAAACCAGAGGGCAACACAAGCAGCTGTGACAAACACAGGTAATGTAAAGTAATACTATAAAGGTCTACATACTGTGAACCCTCCATATGTGTCATTGGTCTGTATCCATATGTATATGAAGATGTGTAAAGGGCAGGGGACATGCAGCAACTATCAGTGAAGGCTGTACATACATTTGTATGTGAGAGCATCTATGTGCACATATCAATGTAGGTTGACTGTAGGTTGTAGTGCAATGTACAAAGTAGGTTTCACAGTTATGTATGTTTAGCAGTATGTTAGTGTGTGTATACGGTATGGTAGACAAACATGTTGATATACCTGTCTATCATATGGATACGTATGTATGTCAAAATATGTATGTATGTATGTATATATATATATATATATATATATATATATATATATATATATATATATGCATATATGTATACATACATAGAGAGAGATGTAGGAATACATAGACAGATGTAGATAGATAGAATATGTACAAACATATATATGTAATGCACACATACAGATATAGATATATGTAGATACATATACATAGACAGACTGATCTGACTATCTACAGGTATGACTGTATATGACGACCTCATCTGACTATCTACAGGTATGACTGTATATGGACCTCAACACACCCTGTCCCACCCCCTCTGTCACTCTCACCCCCTCTGTGCCCCCCCCTCCACATCTATAGCAATATATGTACATCAATATATATATATATATATATATATATATATATATATATATATATATATATATATATATATATATATATATATACATATAGATATATCTATATACATATATATATATATATATATATATATATATATATATATATAGAGAGAGAGAGAGAGATGTATATAAATTCTGAGTGAGGCACATGTGTACAGATGTATTGCAACAGGTGCCTGGTGACAAAGGCATGGAGTGAACACCAGTGTCATAACCGGAGTACCATACCCCATTTCAAATCACCTACACCAATAACCACCAGATATGTGATTGGCTGCCGACCACTGCATGTGTCAGGGGTGAACAGGGTCATAAATGTGTAGAATAGTGCCCCCAATGATATTCACAGTGGCACACTATTCCTGGAATACCTGCACATGGTATGTGTCAGCAGACATGGTGTGTCAGCTATGGACATGTAGGTCGGTGTACCCCTCCACACCACATAATGGATGCCATGGTATGGACCTCACATGACAGCTACAGATATGGAGAAGGACACAGTGACATGTACAACACTGTGACAATGCACTCAAACACATTACCAATGCACAGTGACTGACAACACCACAAGTACACATATACTACCCACATAGAGGTTACCACTCCCGGATTTACATACGTAAGTCACACCCATGACAGATGTCCAACAACCATAGTAACACCTCACACCATCCACAACCTAAATGACTGCTGTGTGTCGTCCATGCCACTGCAATAGAGAGCACATGTGGAGGTAAAGGTTCCTACCCACAGATAAGACGTACCCTGTAATAAACCACACAGTGTTAAGAAGCAAGACTCCCCATGAGTACATGTCACACATACCCTGCTGAATGTTAGTCAGATAGGTAATATGCCATATGAGTCACCCTGTGTAACTGTGTGACAGCAGCAGGTACCATCACACCACATGTGTCACAATGGTCAGGGTAGCAGAACAGTATGCTGCTGTAGTTCCAGGGGCAATAGCATATTGTATAGTATTGTATTGTAATGTAATGTATTGTGTTGTATTGTATTGGTATGTTGAGGTGCCTCCTTCGTGGAGTGGAACCACTGCTGCTGTGCGCCAGTGTACAGGTACATTTCCTGTAGTCAGGCTAGTGTTACATAGCACTTCTATATGTGTGTTTAGCTCCTGTCAGAGTTTATGTAGCATGCAACTGGGGATACCATCAGGTCCCAGTCATGTTGTGTATTCTGCTTTCCTGAGGGTGGCTCTCACCTGGACATCTGTGATGACAGGGAGGTTACAGGCAGCTGGGATAACTATGTCTTATTTTGGGGGAGAGGGCGGGGTGAAACCTGCACTGAACCTGTCTGCCACAATGTTGTCAATATCTGTGGTGTCAGTGAAATATTTGTTGTTGTGTACTAACTATGGGCATAGAGGATGGATTCTGACCAGGTTGCTAACATAACTGAAGAAGGCTTTCTGATTATCTGTAGTGTCCCTCTTGATTTCCCTCTCAAAGTTGTCCATGGATGTTTGTATGATGGAAAATAGATCCTTACTAGTGCTGCTCAGACATGCCCTCCCTTTATGGAATTATGCTCTGTCTTGCAGTAGCTTCCATCTTCTGTAATACAATCTGTCTATGGCTGGGGTCCACCAGACAGGATGCTGTCCCTTTGTGGAGAGTGTCTTGGTCATATATGGGATTGCATGATCCATGCATTCTCGGAGATGTCTGTAGAAAGCATTTGTGTAGGGGTCAGCATTGTATCTGCCACTGGCCCTGTGGGCTGAAAGGATACCATGTCACTGTTACAAAGTGTAAAGTTTGCACCTGCAATGTTATTCACTATAGTCGTTTGTTCTGGTGGTGGAGGTGGGATATGTATATCCAGGACAATTAGTGTGTGGTCAGCTCACAGTAGTTGATGATGTAGGCCATACAGTACCTAGATACAAACCCCCAGAGTGAGGAGGTGTTCTTGACCTGAATCAGTGTTCTGACTGCTGGGGTTTGGTAGTATGTCATATGGAGTGTGCCAGGTACTGTTGCACAGTTGCTGGCTGAGCAGTGATACCTGGCCATTTACATGTGTATCCACCAATAGACAGACAGATGCTATATATTTGAGATATGTTATATCATAACAGTCGAGTAGCATGTGTAGTATATGTGCCAAATTCTGCTGACATATATTGCTGATATCAGGTTATTTTCTTTTTCAGGTACATGGCTCACCCGCGGAATCCCACTTACTCCACAGCTGAGGATGAGGAGATACACCAGAGCCTGGTGCGGGATTATGCAATACTCTTTTCCCGCACCAGCCAGAATCAGCAGGAGAGGGCTGCATTGTGGCAAGACCTGGTCCGTCGGGTAAATGACATAGGCACACATAATAGGACATATGAGCAGGTACGACATCACTGCAGTGATTTAATCAGAAATGTCCATCAGCGTGCGTCGGATATCCACAGGCAACAGGTTGCTACAGGTGGTGGGGTGGCTACACATCCCCCACTCACCAGACTGGAGGGACTACTCATGAATGTAGTGGCTCCAGTCCACCAGCAACAACAACAGCAGCAGACATGCATTATGATGGAGGCTGGAGCAATGCAGCAGTAAGACAGTGAATGTGCAGGTAATATGCCATATGTATAGTTGACTGTTGTGTACACTGGTAGTTAATGCATGTGTGAGGTGTGTCCTTGATTTGTAGCTGTCACCATAGTATTTAATGTGGAAGTGTGATATCCTCAATATTAGCAGCTGACCTGTGAAAGGTGACTGTTGTACTACTGACCTGTATCATACTCAGTAACAATGGCACAGTTGTGCCCACTGACATTAGTTTCTTCACGTCTGCAGGTCCCTCCGGTGTAACAGCAATGCAGCCTATCCATGCTGGTGAGTGTGTATTAACAATACCTGTAATAGTCTTGATAGTAATAGTAATATTAGGCTCACTTAGTAGTGCTCTTTGTATGCATGTAGGTGTGTCTGTGTCTGTGTGTTGATATCACGCATACTGAGTACTGTACAATTGTGTGAAACTGTGTGCATGTGTATGTGTGCATGTGTACATGTGTGCATGTGTGCACCTGTGCATGTGTGCATGTGTGCATGTGCGCATGTGTGCATGTGCACATGTGCGCATGTGTGCATGTGTTTATGTGCACATGTGCATGTGTATGTGTGTACAGGTGTGCATGCATGTGCACCTGTGCATGTGTGCACCTGTGCATGTATGCATGTGTGCATGTGCGCATGTGCGAATGTGTGCACATGTGCATGTGTGCACGTGCGCATGTGTGCATGTGTGCACCTGTGCATGTGTGCATGTGTGCATGTGCACATGTGTGCACCTGTGCATGTGTGCATGTGTGCATGTGCGCATGTGTGCACCTGTGCATGTGTGCATGTGTGCATGTGCGCATGTGCGCATCACTGGTAATGTGTAGACATTGTAAACTGTGTTTCATGTTTCCCTCCCACAGGTTCTGGTGCTGCTCTGGTGTCATATAGCAGGGAACCAGAATCAGGTGCCATGGGTACTGATAATGATGACATCTGTGTAATGGCACAGGAAGGTATGCCAGGGTCTGCCATTGGTCAGCTGATTGACAGTACACAGCTGTCGACCCCATCAATGCGCACAGTTATCCTGCCAATACACCCTTTGTCACCAATGTCCCTAGGTGATGGACAGCATACAGTGGGCATTGACCAGGGTAATGTGGTATCTGTGGCACATGCCTCCCCACACAGCAGCCATGGGCATGGCCCAGAGATGGTACCACACAGACAGATGTCCAGGGGTTCTCGTGGGAGCATCCGTGGGTGTACTGCCCCTGTCAGACGTGCCCACAGAGGCCTTACAACCTCAGCTATGTTTCGGGATGTCATGCAGGCACAGTCACATATGGAACGGTACACCAGACATGGTCTGAGGGAGCTGACAGCATGTCGCACAGCCATGACTGACAGTATGTGTGACATTGCGGCTGCCATCCGTGATTTCACCGATGTCATAGACAGATGTTGTGGGGACATATTAGACCGGTTCCACAACTACATGTCCATGAGCCAGGGTGATGGTGGATGGTTGAGGCGTTGACGTGGCTATATGCCAGCAACAGCAGCAGCTGGCAGTCGTTGCGGACGACAACAGGGCCGCGGCCACCCCTGTAGTGCCAGCAGCAGCCCCAGCAATGCTGGGTCTGTGCTGTCATCAGACTGCCCAAGGAGACCACGTGCACATGGCTCTGGCCAGGCCCGACAGGGATCTGTGTCCAGTCAACAAACACCTGCTTCTGATGACAGTACCCAGTCTGGGTTGGTACCGGATATGGTCTGTAGCACCCCTGCAAGGCACAGGTACCATGTCCGTGGCCAGAGACACTGATCTGTATGACCTGGCAGGTACAGTCTGTGGCTGTCCACAAACACCAGTATATGGCAGCCATGAGGTGGAACTGTGTGCATCCATATACACATGCGAATTGACAACACCTAGGGCTACCGCATCCATGCACACACTGCATCAACATTGCCCCACCTTCTACTGCTGTCCCTCACCAACACACATACACATACATGTCATTCGGTGGTATCGGTGGCTGACTCAGGCATACCAAGTTCACACCCTGTGCATATGATGAAACTGTGCCACCTTCTGCAATCTGTAACAACTGTGCAGGTACAGGTTACCATGTTGCTGATGCACAGGGTGACCACAAAGATGTGTAGTAATAGTATCATGTTGTTAACAGTACTGTGTGCTGAATTAATTGTGGGTATATCACAGCATGCTTGATGCAGTAAGGGTGTGATTGTCATGTACTGTTGTCTACACCCATGGTAAGTACCATAGTGTATCATCTGCACATGTTGGCATACTGGTGGTAATGATGTCAACAGAAGGCTACATACATAGGTAGCACAGGGGATAAGGTAATGAATGTAGTAATACGCAATGATGGACATGTAAACTGCAAGTGGCATGTTGCCCACACTGGACTCTGCAATGCAGATGTTTGAGGATGTTGATATGTGTGCAGTACTACATGACTGGTACAGGACACACAGGAGCACCCTAGCACTGCAAGCTCACATCTCATACCATGCTAGACAGCCCCAACACACAAAACTAACTGTCACAGGAGGGAGAGTCCCCATATATGTCAGGGATACTGTGGTGGCAGGCCAGGTAGCATACATCCTACTAAGTATGGAACCACTGAGTGAAGGCTCAGTGTCTCTTATTTGACATGTGTATTACTGCAGGTATGAGCACATGGGTTTCCATCCATTTATTGTACATCCTGACAGTACATGGTCTGTACACTTGTGTGCACTGAGACTGGACCCTAGCCATCTGACCCATGTATTTCCATGTACATGTGCATAGTGCCTGCATATTTGAAGTGTTACCTACTGGAAGTGGTACAGCTTGTTTGTTGTACAATGGACTACATGCAGCCCTGTTTACTGTAGCTTTGTTTGCATGCATGTTTGCTTGCAATTACCCTGGAATACTGATCCCACCTGCAATGCATAGTTATAGAGCTTCTGTGGACTCCTAGTGCCATCTGCATAGCTTACTATATGTATATCCATGTCTCACTTGACAGAATGTCACTGTTTGTCCTGTTCACATGTACGTTGCCTGTGACACAGTGCATATGACTTACCTGGCATGTGTCCACGTGAGCAGTCATATATGCTACTGCTAACTAATCACAGGCACTACACCTTCACATATTCATCTTCTGTTGAACCACCTGCTTCGCTAGGGACGGCCTGCATCTGTCACCCCTGGGCTTTCAGATATTGGCAAAGGCTCTTGCTACCCCCATAATGCCTATGTTAGGCAAGGCTCAAATGACAAACCCACCTTCATAGGTATCACAAGGGATAAGAAACTAAGAGTAATGCTACCCAATGCCAGAAGTCTAAACCTCAAGATGCATGCACCCGAAACTCTCCTTGGCATGGAGAACATCGATATCTGTGCAGTAACAGATGCCTGTTTCAATGCTACTGAGAGCACACCAGCACCACCAGGTTTAACCTCATACCATGCTTTTCAGCCCCAAAACTTGGAACGAACCACAAATGGAGGGGGAGTATTGATATTCATCAAAGATACCCACACCTCCAGGTTGGTGGCAAAGCACCAAGCATCAGAGACTATCCATGTGCAACTAACAATGGGTGAAACTGCCTTCCAGGTTATAGCCTGCTACAGACCACCCTCCCAAACCCAAGAACTGCACTCGGCCGTCCTGTGAACAGTGGAAATATGAAGGTCTCTCCAAACACCATTATATTGGGCGACATCAACTACCCAAACATGGACTGGGAGCATGACTCTAGCTCCAACACCCTAGGCCAAAGATTCCTAGAATATATGAGCTCAAATGCTATGGAACAACTTGTTACCACTCCCACAAGAAGGGGAAACATACTGGACCTGATCATCACCAACATGGGGACTCTATGCTCCAGACCAGAAGTGTATCCTTCACTGGTAAGATTGGACCATAAACTAATCTCACTGGATATTCACATCCCGACCCCAACCCCTGCCCAGAACACCACAGTGAACAACTTCTCTAAAGCACATTCACAATCCTCAAAACTGAGGTGGAAACCTTCAAAGCCCGGGCCTGTGGAAACTACAGACCAGACCGCAGATTCCTCTATAAACGCATTCTATGGACACCTTCAGGAATGCATGGGTCATGTGATCCCGAATAAAACCAAGACCCAATCCTCCAAAGGCAGACATCCTGTCTGGTGGACCCCAGCCATAAACAAACTACACAATAGAAGGAGGAAGCTACTGAATGATACAGCAAATTCCCAAATAGGGAAGGCATCACTGATCAGTATTAGCAAATAACTACAGGCACTCATAAGATTGTCTAAGGCCAGCTTCGAGAGAAATTGCACAGGACACTAAGGATAATCACAAGGCTTTCTTTAGTTATGTTAGGAACCTGGGTGGTAATTCCCAGATATGCTCAGAGGTAGTCCAAAATGTCAATAGAAACACCAAACCCACAGACATTGCCAACATTCTAGCTGACAGGTTCAGTGCAAACTTCTCACCCCCCTCCACACTGAAAGGGCAAATATGTATCCCAGCAGAGTGCTGCCCCCCTGACATCTCAGATGCTCAGGTAAGAGCCGCCCTCCAAAGCAATACACACTGCATCAATGGGATGAGACAGTGTCCCGGGCTGTGTCCTACATGACCACCAAGACATGCTACTACCAAACATAAACCTACTGTTCAGTCCCAGCCTTACTACAGGATATGTGTCCAAAGTGTGGCGTACAGCAACAGTGGTCCCTCTACAGAAAGGTGGTGCCTCAATGGATCCTGGACACTATCACCCCATAAGCCACACTAGTTTGGTCTGCAGAGCTATGGAAAGGATCATCATGGACCACATAAATATAGATATTGCGGACCTACAGACACTGGTTCATATCCAGTTTGGCTTTGTTAAGGGCAGATCCTGCCTCTCAAACCTGGTTGATTTCTTTGAAACAGTCACCACGGCCATTGACGAGGGGAAGGTGGTTCACAGAGCCTACCTGGACCTCGCAAAAGCCTTCAAAATAATACCCCACTCGGGCATTCTAGAGAAGCTCACCAGCTTAAATATAAGCCCCTATGTCACTAGATGGATTGCACACTGGCTCAAGGACAGAACCCACATGGTTAGAATTGCTGGAGCCATGCCAGACTCCAAACCAGTTACGAGTGGTGTCTCACAAGGCTCAGTCCTGGGACCTCTCTTGTTTGGTATATATTTATCGGAGGTACAGGCCAACATGGAAGGACTGTGGCTGACCATATATGCAGATGACTGCAAACTGGCCGCCATAATCAACTCTCCAGCCGACACAAGCATCTTCCAAAGGGGCATCATAGAAACAGACAACTTGTGCCAGAGCCATGGCCTCCAGCTGAATGCAAAAGTGTGTATAGTCATCCCCTTTGGCAAAAACAAAGTGCCCACAAAGTACCACATAGGTGGTACTCCATTACATACAGAAGAAGTAATTAGGGACCTGGGGACCCAAGTTGATAGCAGTCTTTCATTTGACAACCACGTGGCCAAAGTGGTTAGAAAGACATTGTATATAGCCCACCCCATCATGAAGGGATTCACATCTACATCAGGGGAGGACATCGTGCCTCTTTACTCATCCCTCATCAGGCCCATAATTGAGTACAATCCCCCTGTCAGGATGTACCTTACCAGACACCTGCAGCAACTGGAAAGACCCCACAAGTACCTCACCAAGAGGATCAAAGGGCTCAAACAGATGCCATATGCTGACCAGTTAAATAAACCCCAGCTCTACTCAGTGGCATACCACCTGTTCAGAGGCGATCTGTGCCTAATGTATAACACCATGTCGAACCCGGAATGAATGGGCATGCTGCACCTGAGAATATCCAAATCCCATTGGGATACATGCTTGAGAGACCTGAGCCTCAGCACTGAAATAAATAGGACATGCTGGAGGGACAGATTCATAACCCAGAGGCTCACTTCACTCTGGAATAAAATCCCAGTCCAGGTTAGGCAGAGTCTGTCATTGACTCTCTTCAAGAGGAATCTTGATGAGTGGATGGGACATTGTAGGTTTACCCCGGGTATCACTTCTGTGTCACTGTTAGACAGATGCACAGTATACTAACCTCAGAAAAGGGCATGACAAGATATATTTACAATGGATGGCGACAGCCAAACACATTCTGGCTAGGTTCTTAAATGCCCTAGGGCAGATTGCCTAGTATGACGCTATGAACCTATGAACCTATGTACCTTGTTCCCCATTGGCCCTGTGTGCTGTTAATCACCATGGCAATCACAATACTATGGTAGCATGTTCAAAGGTCAGTTGTCAGTCACCTCTATGCTACAGATGTGGAATATGTGGGTCATGTGGCAATGTCACAGCTGCCACATGTACACAGTCAACCCTCTCCCCTACACATGGACATACAACACATGTATGAGATGGAACCACATAGCCAAACTGGGGACTAAGCACTCTGAACCCAGTACTGGCATAACCTGTCAGGTGGCATGCAATACTACAGTGACTACAATACCAGTCTGATGTAGACCTACACTGACAGCAATACAAGCACGTGAACACACTGGGCCATTCGTGGAGCCTTAGAATAGCATCCTGTCTGAGCGGCACACAGACATACATTATGCCTGAACACATCACACATAACACATAGCACACAAATCCTGTGTGCCAGTCACAGCCTGTACGGCTAGACAACACACCTGCCACAGTTGTGTTAGCTACCTTTATTGTCCGGTACAGTATGGTCACGCTCACCAGGCTGGACAAGGTGAAGGTCACAGTGATATGCCTGTGGGGCACTATGGTCCACCACATAACACAAGCATACAGGTCAGTCAGAGGCATGGACACATATGACTCAGTCATTGTCCATGCCACATACCTTCTCCTGCTGTACTTGTAGGGTGCTGACATCATCAGTGTTTAGAAAGGGGAATGTGCATCCTGTAGTCTGTTCTCCTAGTTGCCAAAAGGGACATTTCCCTCACAAACACTAGGCCCCCCTCAGCCAAACACACACACTTGCCATTTGCAGGATTCAAACCCCTATCTCACTATGTTATGACACTCGAGACAGACGCATTAGCAGAGCGCGCTATTTGCATTACTGGGATGTTTCCCTTCTCCTGCTGTACTTATAGGGTGCTGACATCATCAGTGTTTAGAAAGGGGAATGTGCATCCTGTAGTCTGTTCTCCTAGTTGCCAAAAGGGACATTTATCACACACACAATTGCACACACACACTACCCCCCACAGCCAAACACACACACTTGCCATTTGCAGGATTTAAACCCCTACCTAACTATGTTATGACACTCGAGACGAATGCATTAGCAGAGCGCGCTATTCGCATTATTGGGAGGTTTCTCTTCTCTTGCTGTACTTATAGGGTGCTGACATCATCAGTGTTTAGAAAGGGGAATGTGCATCCTGTAGTCTGTTCTTCTAGTTGCCAAAAGGGACATTTCCCTCACACACAATTGCACACACACTAACCCCCTTCAGGCAAACACACACACTTGCCATTTGCTGGATTCAAACCCCTACCTAACTATGTTATGACACTCGAGATGGACGCATTCACAGAGCACGCTATTCGTATTACTGGGAGGTTTTCTTTCTCTTGCTGTACTTATAGGGTGCTGACATCATCAGTGTTTAGAATGGGGAATGTGCATCCTGTAGTCTGTTCTCCTAGTTGCCAAAAGGGACATTTCCCTCACACACACTAACCCCCCCCCTCAGCCAAACACACACACTTGCCATTTGTAGGATTCAAACCCCTACCTAACAATGTTATGACACTCGAGACGAACACATTAGCAGAGCATGCTATTCGCATTATTGGGAGGTTTCCCTTCTCTTGCTATACTTATAGGGTGCTGACATCATCAATGTTTAGAAAGGGGAATGTGCATCCTGTAGTCTGTTCTCCTAGTTGCCAAAAGGGACATTTCCCTCACACACACTAACCCTCCTCAGCCAAACACACACACTTGCAGGATTCAAACCCCTACCTAACTATGTTATGACACTCGAGACGGACGCATTAGCAGAGTGCGCTGTTCGCATTACTGGGAGGTTTCCCTTCTCTTGCTGTACTTATAGGGTGCTGACATCATCAGTGTTTAGAAAGGGGAATGTGCATCCTGTAGTGTGTTTTCCCAGTTGCCAAAAGGGACATTTCCCTCCCACAGACTTGCACACACACTAACCCCACTCACACACACACACACACACACTGAGCATTTGCAGGATTCCAACCCTTCCCTAACTATGTTATGACACTTGAGACGGACGCATTAGCGAAGCGCGCTATTCGCATTACTTGGAGGTTTCTCTTCTCCTGCTGTACTTATAGGGTGCTGACATCATCGGTGTTTAGAAAGGGGAATGTGCATCCTGTGGGAAGGCAGACGCCAAGCACACTCTGGTTAAGCTGTCATTCCCTAGGGCAAACAGCCTAGTGTTGACCTCTACACCCATATGTTTAATTGTCAAATGCACATTATTTGTTGCTGATAGACTGTTTGCACGTCTTTATTGCCATAGCATTCCCTGTTTGTATGAACAACTTGTGTATCTGTGGAAGATGTTTGCATATGGGAGGGATCCACTATATCACATATGTCTCTGTAGTCATTTAACTGTGTGCACTGGGCAGATTGCTGTAATGTGGTTGGTTGCTGGAATAACACGTAAAAATACCAGATATGTGTGGCCAACTGCTAAACTGAGATTTGGCCTAAGTGTGTGAGCATGCCCAGTTCAGCCTTCCCATGGCATGTTGTCTGACATATGTCTCATTTATCAAAGTGTGTGAGCATGCCCAGTGTGAGCATTCCATATGTTGAACTCTGCAGCCCACCACATTTGTGGATGAGTGTGAACTTCAACAAATATCTCCCGTTTATGGTTGTGTGTTGTGTGTCATGTTGTGCAGTTACTGTACAACTGCTTTGTGTGTGAACACAACAGAATTATACTGTGCCTGCAGGGTTTGCATGGGATACTTTGCATACAGTTGTCAACATCCTTTCACACTGACCTAACACTGTAGTACTGTATAGTGTACTGGTTCAGTACTTTGACTGTGGTGGACAGTATCCTGGGCTTTAGTCCTATCACTGCTTTACATTTCCATAGTGAGCACAACAGCCTGGTTAGGGGCCAGTTGTGTACATCTGACCATGTTGCATTATGTTCAGATATGAACTACTTAAACCAGGCTTGTCCAACATTGGTAGTATATTCCACAACATAGGTGTACATTTGCAAACACTAGCGATGTGCCCTAGGCCATTTCTAATGCTAGTCAGAGAGTGTGTTTGTCCTTCGACACACATTGTAAGTGGAGTTTGCCATGACATATGTCATGGTTAGTATACTGTGCCTCTGTCTACCTGTGACATGACAGTGATACCCAGGATAAAGCTACCATCTCCCATCCACTCATCAAGATTCCTCTTGAGGAAAATCGATGTGACTCTATGGGTAGCCTGTACTGGGAGTTTACTCATGGGTGGGGTGGCTTCTGTGTTATGGATCATGCAGTACAGCTTGTCCTATGTAAGTCAGTGCTGGGGTTCAGGTCTCTCATGTGCATAGCTCACTGCCATTCAGATTGTACAAGGTGCAGCATGTTTATTGATACCAGCTTGGACATGGCTTTATACATCAGGCACAGCTTGCCTCTGGGTGGGCAGTATGGCAGTGTGTGTAGCTGCAGTTTGTTTAATCAGGCAACACATGGCATCTGTGCAAGCTCTTTGATACTCCTGGTGAGGTACTGTTGGGGACTTTACAGTTGATGGAGGTGTCTGCTGAGGTACATCCCACAGGGGCTATTGTAGTCAATTGTAACGCTGATTAAGGATGACTGCAGAGCCACAATGACCTCCCCTTATCTAGATCTGACAACCTTCATGATTAGGTGGGTATATGGTATGTTTCTGTAAACACTACAGCACATGTTTGTCCAATGCAGGATATCTATCACCTTGTGTCCCCAGGTCTCTCATTACATGTTAAGTACATAATGGGGTAACACCTATGTGGTAATTGGTGGGCACTTACTGTATATCCAAGGGGGTTGACTATACACTTTTCTGCAATTAGCTTGCTGACACGGCTATGGCACCAGTTGTCTGTTTCTATGTGGCCCTTTTGTGGGATGCTTGTGTCAGCTGGTGGATCATATATGGTGAGCAGTTTGTAGTCCTCTGCAGACATGTTCAGACACAGTCCTTCCATGTTGGCCTGTATCTATGGGACATATATATCAGACGAGGGAGATCCCAGGACCAAGCCTTGTGGGATGCCAGTTATATCTGGTTTGTAGTCTGACATGGCTGCAGCATGTCTGACCATGTCTGTTCTGTCCTTGGTCTGGTTTGCAACCCCTCTACTAACATAGGGGTTTATATTTAAGCTGGTGAGAATATCTATAATGAACACATAGGGTATTGTATAGAAGCCTTTGCAAGGTCCAGCTACGCTGTGTGGACCACATTGCCCTCATCAATGACCTTAATGACTGTTTCAATTGAGTCAAACATGTTTAGTGGCAGGATCTGCACTTAAGAAAGCCACACTGGGTAGGGTCCGGTGTCAGTAGGTCCCCAATATCTTTATGTCTGCTGTACATGCTGATCCTTTCCATAGCTGTGCAGACCGAGCTTCTCAGGATTCTGGGGTGGTAGTTTTCAGTATCCATTCAGGCAACACCTTTGTTGAGAAGGACCACTGTTGTTGTACACTGCTCTTTGGGTACATATCCTGTGGTAAGGCTGACATTGAGCAGTAGTGTGATTTGGCATTCCATTCGTCTTGGAGTCCATGTTGGACTCAGCCCAGGACACCATCTCATACCATTGCTGCTGTGTGTTTTGCTTTGTAGATGCTGGCTGTTACCTCAGCATCTGCAATGTCAGGGGGCCAGCAATCTGCTGGGATAGATATTTTGCATTCTGGGGGGGGGGGTTGCACTGCACCTGTCAGGATGTATGTTGGCAATATGTGTGTGTGTTTGGTATATTGTTTGTGATATTTGTGTGATTCAGAGCATATCTGTGAATTCCCAACACGGTTCCTACCATCAGTTGTGAAAGCCTTGGGATTATCCTTAGTGTCCTGTACAATTTGTATCTTCATAGGTTCATAGGTTCATACTAGGCTATCCACTCTAGGGCATTTGTTAGCCTAGCCAGAGTGTGTGTGGCTTTCGCCACCCCTTGCTATGTGAATATTATGGCCATTTATGATTTGCTTTGCTGTGCCTCTGTCTGGACATGACACAGTGAAGACCCCCAGTGTAACTCTACGATCATCCATCCACCTGGCAAGATTCCTGTTGAAGAGTGTCAGTGAGGAGCTCTGCCTAACATGGAGTGGGATTCTGGTCCAGGGTGTGGTGAGCCTCTGGATTATGTATCTGTCCCTCCAGCACATCCTATTTCATTATTTGTTGAGGTTGACATCTCTCACTCTCAGAGCTCCGATGGCTTTGAGTTTTCTGGGGTGGAGCATGTCCATTACTCCTGTGTTGGGCATGGCCTTGTACAACAGGCATGCAATGCCTCTGTGTAGGCAGTATGTGACTGCATTCAGCTGGGGTGTCTACAGCCAGGCAGCATATGACATATATTTGAGACCCTTTATACTCTTGGTGAGGTACCTTTGAGGTCTTTCTAACTACTGCAGGTATCAGGTAAGGTATATCCCATATGAGGCATTGTACTAGATTATGGGTGTGATAAGAGAACAGTATAGGGGCACAATGACCTCTGTTGACGTAGATGTGAATCCTTTCATGATATGGTGTCCAATGTAGACAGTCTTCCTAGCCACATTGGCAATGTGAGTGTCACATAACAGGTTACTGTTCACTTGTGTCCCTAGGTCCCTGATTACTCCTTCCATACATAATGGTTTACCACATATGTGGCAATTTGTGGTACTTGTTTGGTATTTGGTGGGACATTCATACTGTCCAGTGTCTTCAGGATGGCTGGGTGGGGTTCCTGTGTGTGAGAGTGTGGTCTGTAGCATGCTACAGACTGTACAGCAGTCTTGCCTACAGTTAGTTGCACATGGGTGGACTCCAATGCCTTGTGCATTGTCAGTTACCTGGACGTATGGGTGTCTGTGCTGAATATGGATACTCACCCTCCTTTTATGTTTTGTTCCAGGTTTTGGGGCCATGACACATGATATGTGGTATAACCTGGTAGTGCTGGTGTGCTGTCAGGAGGCTTGCAGCAGGTTTCTGTCACTGCACAGACATCGATGTTCTCCATACTGGGGATGGCCTTGGGAGCATGCATATTGGGGTTTACACATCTGGCATTGGTCAGCATTACCCTTATGTTTCTTTCCACTTATGTTTTGTAGGGTGGTGGGTTAATCTTATCAGCCTTGCCTATGAAAGGCTCTATGGAGGTGGCAAAAGCCTTATCCAATATCCAGATGCCCAGGGGTAACAGGTGCAAGCCATCCCTGGAACAGCTGCGTGGCTTGTCAAGCATGACATCCCAAGCAGACAGACATTGGATCCCCTTGGAATGACACCAGTAATTGTGCCACTTGTTATAACTGATCATTCCGTGTTTGTACTGTGGCATCATTCTTGGTGAGGGTAGGATGCTGCAAACGGTCAGTGTCATACTGGCCTGGACTACATAATCAGAGAGCTCATCTATGTCTCTTTTCATGTAGTCCGGGGAGGTACATCTCAGGTCATTCACACCAGCATGGACTATGACTGCATCATATTTCTACTTGCTTTGGGGTGACCTGCATACTTGTGTTATGTGGCGTATTGTGGCAGCCTACAGGCAGCTTACTGTACCCTTTCCCTTGTTCAGTCTGGTGTGCGGGACAGCAGTGTGTCTCGCTATGGAGTCACCTATTACAACTGTATCAGGCATGTTGTTTCTCCTTCTGGCCTGTGACTGTTTGGCACACCAGCTTTGTGTACTATGTGTTGCATGTGCTATGTTTGGAGGTTGTTTGATTGGGTGTCTGCTTTGGAGGCCTCTGTTGGTGTGGTGTGTTTGTAATTTGGGCCTCCAGGAATGTTTTTCTGTGTTTATGTCTTTGGTTTGCAGTTGTGATAGGTCTATGTGGGACTGGGTTTGTGGTGTGTGTGGTTACCTTCTCCTCCTGACTAGTTTTGGGAGTACTGAGTTGAGGGAGCTCAGCCTCCAGTTTGGATAGATGGTTGCATCTCTCACATATATTTGTATTTCTTAGGGGGGAGTTGGGGGTTGTCTGTGTACTTGGGGCAGGTGTAACATTGCCTCAAGATTCACAGATTCAACTTGTTGTGGCTGGCCTTAGTGGATTGTATGTGTAGACATATTTTATTGCCATACTACTGATCAGTGATTACTTCTTTTTTATGTTTGCTCTATCATGTAGTAGCTTCCTCATTCTCTTGCATGGTTTGGTTATGGCTGGTGTCCACCATGCCAGATGCCTGCATGTATGGCATTGTGTCTTGTTTTAATTTAGGATTGCATAATCCAAGCATTCTTGGCAGTGTTCATGGAATGGCTGTATTACAGGTTCTGAGGTGTGGCCCATATTTTGCACCTGCACAGGACCTTTAATGGATTCCACATCAGTTTTGAGGAGTGCAAATATTGCTTTACACATGTTTTTCACTGTGTTTTTCTGGCCAGGGTCTGTGGTCAGGATTTGTATATCCAGTGTGATTACTCTATGGTCTGGTTTTACCAGTGAGCAATACACTTCTCGTCTTGCCATCCAGTACCCATGTTGCTGATTATCACATCCAGTATGCTTACCCCTCTTGTGGGAGTGGTATGTTGTTCCTGGGCATTTTGGTTTATGGATTCTGTGAACTTTTGTCCTACAGTGTTGGGGCTAGTATAATGCTCCCAGTCTATGTCTGGGTATTTTCAGTCACCCAATATAATGTGGTTTGGAGGACTTGATATATTCATGTATTCCAGCATAGGCCAGGTGCAGTTCCTGGTGTTGGGACGGTAGTCTGTAGCAGGCTATAAACTGGGGGGCAGTTTTAGCTACTGTTACTTGACCATGGCTAGTCCATGCTGCTTCTTGTTGTGGTACCAACATGGGGGTGTGGTTATCCTTGACAATTATTGCTAGTCACCCTCCTTTTGTAGCTTGTTCCATGTTTTGAGGCTGTACAGCACAGTATGAGGTGTAACCTGGTAGTGTTAGGGTGCTGTTGTGAGCCTTGACCCAGTTTTCTGTTACAGCACAGATATCAACATTTTCCATACTGGGTGAGTTTAGACTGCATGCATCTTGCTGTTTCAACTTATCCCTTAACTTATTCTTATCCCTTCTGATACCTATGGAGGTAGGTTTGTGTTTTGAGCCTTACCTATTCAGGGCACGCTGTGGGTAACAACAGCCTTTGCCAGTATCCATATGGCCTGCACTGATAGGTGCACGCCAGTCCTAGCAGGTGGAGCATCATGTCATGCTCAGCATGTCATCCCAGGCTGGCACACATTGGATCCCCTTTGACTAACTGCGATACTTCAGTCAATTATTGCACTTGATCATCTCATTGTCATATTGTGGCATGATGCTTGGTGAGGGTAGGATGTTAGTCAGGGTCCTCAGGTGTGCATATAGTACATGGTGTTACATTACTTAACACATGGCATTCATGCCTCAGGTGGTGCTGCAGGGCTGCCTCTGTTGGATGTGCATATTACACTTCCCTGTACATGTTTGTGAGCAGGTCATGTCATTTTAGGCATCCATGTTATTATTTGAGTGAGTCAGAGGGGGTATCATTCCCAGGGTTCCTACTGAGCCAGTGTATGTGCTATGCGTTGCCTCTTTGCCAAGGCCAGGGCATACTGGGCACACCTCCTTCTGCCTATTGGGGCAGGCTCAGGTTGTTCCTCTTCCGAGTCACGCTCTGCCTGTGATGGCCTTGGCAATGGTGGGGGGCTGTTTGGCCCAGCCCTATGCTGGTCCTGCTGCAGCTGTTTTCGCAAGATCATATTATGTAGCATAGCACATACCATGACAATTTGGGTACATATAGTTGGTGTGTACTGCAAGGCTCCACCAGATGTGTCCAGACACCAGAACCGTGACTTGAGCAGCCCAAACACACATTCTATTACATTACGTGTTTGTGCGTGTGCCTCATTATGGCATTCCTGTTCAGGTGTGTGTGCATTTCTGATGGGTGTCATCAGCCACGGCTCCAGTGCATAACCTGCATTCCCCACTAGGTGTCCGTGTGGGATGTCCCCATTGGCAAATGTCTGGTACAGCTGCGTCAAATGCCAGATGTGGGAATCGTGGTAACTCCCAGGGCAGCCAGCACACACATTCATTATTATGCCCTGGGCATCACACACGACCTGGCAGTTGATGGAGGAGAAGCCCTTGTGGTTAATGTAGGCCCTACCCTGCTCACCGGCTGGTGCTTTGATGCATATGTGCGTGCAGTCTATTGCACCCACTACCTCAGGGTATTCCGCTATTTGCTGGAAGAGACACATATTGCTGGCCAATACCTCACGGGCATTGGGGAAATATACATGATCACCGACATGTGCTGACATGGCATCCAGGAACTGGTGCAGTACCCTGGAGGCTGATGCCTGTGATATCCCCATCATATTACCAGTTGGTCTCTGGAAGGTACCTGTTGCTAGTATTCTTAGGCCAACACATACCTTGGTTTCCACTGGGATGGGTTCCCCTCTGTTGGTTCTGTGTGTGAGGTGTGGCCTGCACAGCTCCACTATTTGCTGCAGGAGGTCTCTGTCCACTCTATAGTGCTCTACTATCTCCAGCTCATGTAACCCATGGTAGGTGACCCTGGGCCTGTACACTCTTCTCCATCTCCTCACTGTGGGTTGTCTGGCACCATCTGCCTTGTCACCACCCTCAGCAAGTCGCCTATGTCTCATTATGACAGCTGTGGCAGCCCCTAACATTTCTGCTCTGAGTTCAGCTTTTTCAGTTTTCACTTCTAATAGCTTACTCCTGTCTTGCAGTGTCTCTTGAGAGAAACATCTTGCACTGCTGTTTGCAGATTTTTAAGTGTTGGGCTGAGCTACTATTCTGCCTGTGTAATTGCCTGCTTCTAATTGTTTTCACCTGCTAGCTCCAGCAGTATTCCCTGGTAGCTTTCTACTAATTCTGTTGCTTCCTTTTTCCTTTCTGTTTCCTCAGGGGGGAGCAGGGTGTATACCAGCAGAAACACGCTCACAGTGGCTTACACGCATGCACACATGCTTACACAGTTCAGAATCTGCTTATTCGGGTTAAAACGCGCGCACACCCATGCAAACAGTGTTAAACATCTCCCAACACGCTCCCACATGCTCAGACTGTCTTACACGCGCGCACTGTCTTACTCACGCTTCATGGCGCGCACACATGCACATGCATGCCCAGCAAGAAACTTTGGTGTAGGCAACAGTGAACACCTTCCATTTCTTGACTTTCCCATGCTTATGTTGTGGCACTCCTCTTTCCATGATATGTGTCTGACATCTGTCATGTAACTCTGACCTCCAATGAACTGCATTTCTTTCTGCCATTCCCCCCTGTGATGTCACCTATCTCCTACTCTGTTCCTCCTCTTACACTACTCAGAATGTGCTCATTTGCTATGTGACAGTGGAATTCAGTATACTAACAGTCATTTGCATCAGATTGCCTACTAATGCTTAGTTACATCTCTTAGACTCAGCTTCCCCCCTTAGCAACCACTACACGGTGGCCATGTTGTTTTTGGTCTGCTGGTCCCTGCATTGAAAATCCATGTATTGCATAAAACCCACATTTGTGGGTTTATAACCTTCATTTTTATGTATTATGCAGTGCAGCCCGTTTGCGCGGGGCTGCGCTGGGTTTAAACATCAGCGATCGCCGGGAAAAAAAATTATATTTTTATTACCTTTGCATCAGGTTACCTTGCCAATAGCCACATATTTGGCCATTGGCATGCTGCCTGACACATATGCACCCTTTATTTGGAGCTGACATGGCTCCATTGTGGTTTTTGCAGAAACATACTCAGTTGTCAACTGAGTACATTTCTGCAGCTAAAACGGCTCTTGCATGGGCTGTTTTGGGCTTCCTGGATCGCTAATCATCCTCATTTGCATGCTATTTGGCTGCAAGTGAGGTGATTAGCTTATCCACACCCACTCCGTGTAAGAGACTTTTAGCTGGTCTCTTACACGGACTTTGGGCTGTTCCTGGATCACGAAGGCTGCATGGAGTCTTACACTACTCTTAGACTCCGTGCAAGCCTTCGTGAATCCTGCCCTATATCTTTATTCAAGATGATAAATTCAGGCAGATGGGTGTTGCTCTGGTGAATGTGCATTTACAGTTAGTGCAGTTTCTGAATTTGGAAGAGTGTCTAACCTGCCTAAGTGGGCATGTATTAAGATGTGTTAAGAGGTGTTATGTTAAAAAATGCCCTATATAAACACAGTTATGTGAGGCTGCTTTTTTTGCATTTTTTTGTGGTGGATGAGGTGCCCATGGATAAAAGGGGTGGATCGTGGGAGACTAAGTTGGAATACCGAGAGGTATACTGGCAACTGGTATTAGAAGCCAGTAAATGGCCGGGCTTGAATAAGATGATCTCCCTCGCCCCTATTTTGAAGTTAAGAGCAGCTAAGCTTTAGATTTATTTATTATACCCCTGTGTTCAGTTACAAGCTATATTTATAATTTAACATTTTAACACTTTTAGTACATTTTAACATTTTTAACCACATATATTTATGATGGTGATTTATTTATGCATTTTAAATATTTATTATATGTTATACTATATTTATTTAAAATGTTTAAAATACTTATTGGATGCATTTGCGGTATATTACAAAATGGATGTTAGGAACTTTACATGTGCAATAATTTGACTAAGTCAATGAAGGGTTAATGAATTGAAAAGTTTTTTAATTTTTAATTGATTACTTGTTTATTGGTAAGGGTATATAAAGAGGAAGATATGGGGTTTGTGTTATCTGATGAAGTGGTGTGACCAAAACAAATTGGTTCTGTGTCAGCGTTAATCCTGTTTCTTGTGCTGTGGCTTGCTGTGCCTCAGTAAACTGTATTTGTGGTGGAAACAGCTATCCTGTGCTCTTTTTTTGTTTATTGGTTTTAGACTGAGCACTTTTCTTCTTGAACTTGTTTACTGGTTACTACAGAGGATGGAAGGGCTTATTGTTTCCATGGAGGCTGCATCAGGTGGAAGCAGCAGTGATAAAGCTATTTTGGATTTATTGAGCAAGGTTTCACAGCTGGTGGAATTGATGACACCAATATGTCAATCATTGCTTAAACCCGTCTATTCTATGTCACTTCCTGGAAATCAGGAAACGGAGGCATTGGTAAGGCAAGGTGATGGCGTGTTTTCTAACCGTTCTGCTAATTTGGAGAATAAAGGACATAGTGTGCCTATTTTCGATGGTCCAAAGACTCCTGAGGTGCTACGAGCTAGCGGAATGTTGAATAAATGTAACAAAACTGTTAATTCCGATGTTGGGAAGAAGAAAACTATTCAAGGTGACTGTACTAACTTTTTAAATTACACTGAGGTTTATCAGTGTAACTTGGACACTTGGCTTAACAAAAATGTTTCTTTTGATAAGCATTTGGCATCTAATGATGAGTCTAAGATATATATATATATATATATATATATATATATATATATATATATATATATATATATATATATATATATATAAAACAATAATCTAACAAAATTGCATGATTTATTTTTTAAATTTAAAACACTTAATGCTGACATTGCATACTTGAGGGAGTGTATTAATTTAAAGATTGTACCTAAGGGTTTACGGGTATATAGATACCTTAATAATGTCGAGGAAGGTTCTGAGTTCCATATGGAATTAATTAAAATGTTTGATGCATATGGTTTAGATATCTTGAGGGCTATTATTAAACACAACAAAGGGGTTTTAGAGACTTTAAATGGCAGAATTAACCACATCAGTTCTTGTTTAACGAATTATTTGTTATTTACTGTGGATGAGGAGAAAAAGAAGTATTTTAATTTAAGGATATAAATTGATGAAAAGGTGACATTGATTGTCCATAGGAAGAAAAGGAAAATAAATAGGGATGTATGTGAATATGAACAAAACATTCAATATCCCAAACCAAAGGGCTTTGTGAATTTTGGTAAAAACAAGAATGATGGTGGGATGTTACAGCAAGGTTATAGGCACCCCAACCATGTAGAACATTTAAATGTTAATTCTGAAGAAACAACTTCATTTAATGGTTATGGTGACCCTTTAGATTATCCCCCCCCCCTCTGGAAGTCTGAGCGACTGAAGAACAAGGGTGCAACGTATTATTATCAGGGCAGTTGGAGGGGGTGGAACAACAATGGGGGCAGATAGGTGATGTTACATATTTTGATAGTATTTTAGGATGTAGTTTGGAATCTAAAGTGAGTATTAAAGAAGTTGGGCCTAGGCTAACTTGTCAAGGTCACATTATTTTAATTATAGTAGTTTGTGTGTTACATCTACTTTTTTGACCTGTTTTCAAAAGGTTTTAAGTTTGTTCCTAACACTAAATGTGAGTTAAGTAAGGTTTTAGTAGATTTGAAGATGTTTGTTTGCAAGAAAAATGTAGAGCTTTTATTTAATGGACACAATGAGGCATGTGATCAATTAAAAAAGAAAAGTACTTGGAATGCCCCATTACACCCCCAGTTGAAAAACTTTGAAAATGTTTTGGAAAGTGAATTAAGAGAAAGAGTGCTTAGGAATAAAGTTAGATCTAACTTAAATAATGAAGAGAGATTTCTTTTGGATAGTATCAGGAAGAATAAATATGTTAGGGTAATGAAGCCAGACAAGGGAGGGGGTACAGTCTTTATGGACTCCACTACTTATGAAAGTACGATGATGGAGCTATTATTGGATGAAACTAAATATGTAAGGTCTTCTATTAATGAGATAGACATAGCTTATAAGAAAATATATGTGATGCTAAATAATTTATTGCTTAAAGGCTGTTTAGATCTTGAGACCTTCAGATTTTTGCACAATAAGGAGCCTAGGGTACTGTCCATCTTCGGGATTCCCATGGTCCATAAGGATGTGGATAACCCTCCCTTAAGGCCAATTGTGGTAGCTAGTCAGTCTGTTACTGCACCCACAGCTAAATATTTGGATTTTAAGTTAAAAAGTATGTCTGCAGGTGCTTGTAATGTACTTAAGGATTCCTGGGATTGCTTAAGATGTGTAAGGGATACGAAGATGACTAACAACATTATATTTATCACTATTGATGTGGTCAACCTTTTCACCTCTATCCCTCATAGGGCTGGTTTGGATTTTTTTGAAGAAATTGTAAGAAAAGGTAATAAATTCACAGAGAAGGAGATTTATGTAATTTTGGTTCTTATGGAGCTTGTTTTGAATAATAATTTCCTTTACTTTGAGGATGAGTTCTTACGACAAACAAAAGAGGTGGCTATGGGGGCCTTGTGTGCTCCTACATATGCCAACCTTGTAATGGCCTGGTGGGAGGAGAAATATGTGCTTAATTCAAGACTTAAAAATAGCTGGGTATTTTACAAATGTTTCCTGGATGATAGTTGTTTGTTTTGGACTGATAGTGAGGACAGTTTATTTGAGTTTTTTGAGTATATTTCTAACTGCACTGGATTCCTGAAGTTTACATATAAGATAGGTTATGAAAACATTGACTACCTTGATGTTAACATCTGGAAAGGGGAGAATAGATTTGAATTTAGGGTACATAGAAAGGAGACATACTGTAATTCTTTTTTTGCATTTTAAGAGCGCCCATCCGTTTCATCAGAAGAAAGGCATAGTAAAGGGTCAGTATGTCCGAGATAGTAAGATGACATCTGGGGAAAAGGATTTTAAAGATGAATGTGATTTGTTAAAACAAATGTTTTTAGAAAGAGGGTACCCAGAATTGTTAATATGTGGGATTCAGGATGAAGTGCTTTTAGACAGAAAAGACAGATTTGCACCTATTTTATGTTCAAAAGACTCATTTATAGTAGATAAAATAAATACTGACATCAGCGTACATGGTGAATATGGGAATGCCTTCATTTCAGATTATAACGATGATTCCTATATTATTAGGGACTCAGTTCAGAAGGAATGGGACAAGTTTTCCAAGTTATTGGATCTGAATTTAAGGTTTGATATTCCCCTGAAATTTATTTACAGTAAAGGTAGAAATGTTAAGGACCTTTTGGAGAATAATTATGTGGAGTTAGTCAATAAGAAGGTTGGGACTTTCAAGGGCGGAGCATGCCAGCAGTGTCCTTTTATATCTAACATCTCAGAAATTTTTATTAGTAGCAGGGGTAAATATATACGATCTAAGTAACATTATAATTGTGACAGTAAAGGTTTAGTTTATATTGCGACGTGTAAGAAATGTGAGGCATTTTACATAGGTAAAACTGAAAGGTGTTTAAAGAGAAGGATATATGAGCACCTTTATGATATTAAGAGGTGTTATGTTAAAAATGCCCTATACAAACACTCAGTTATGTGAGGCTACTTTTTTTTACATTTTTTGAGGTGGATGAGGTGCCCATGGATAAAAGGGGTGGATCGTGGGAGACTAAGTTGGAATACCGAGAAGTATACTGGCAACTGGTATTAGAAGCCAGTAAATGGTCAGGCTTGAATGAGATGATCTCCCTTGCCCCTATTTTGAAGTTAAGAGCAGCTAAGCTTTAGATTTATTTATTATACTCCTGTGTTCAGTTACAAGCTATATTTATAATTTAACATTTTAACACTTTTAGTACTTTTTAACATTTTTAACCACACATATTTATGATGGTGATTTATTTATGCATTTTGAATATTTATTATATTTTATACTATAGTTATTTAAAATACTTATTGTATGCATTTGTTGTATATTACAAAATGGATGTTAGGAACTTTACATGTGCAATAATTTGACTAAGTCAATGAAGGGTTAATGAATTGAAAAGTGTTTTAATTTTTTAATTGATTATTTATTGGTAAAGGTATATAAAGAGGAAGGTATGGGGTTTATGTTATCTGATGAAGTGGTGTGACCAAAACAAACTGGTTGTGTATCAGTGTTAATCCTGGTTCTTGTGCTGTGGCTTGCTGTGCTTCAATAAACTGTATTTGTGGTGGAAACGGCTATCCTGTGCTCTTTTTCTATGTATTAAGATTGGCACTTATGCTAATTAAGCTATCTTTGATGGTGTGTAGTTTTTGTCTCGAATGTCTGTACTTGGAATAGTTTTAGTTTAATTTTACACAATCATAAGGCTAAAGAGAGAAAATGTACAATTAAACATGTATCAAGGCAATAATAAATTACAAAGAATGCAAAACTGTTAAATAAGTACGCTGAACATTGTCATATGGGTGTACTGACCGTATGTGGACTGGCCAGGTTTGCATGAAGTTTACTGGCTTAGTGCCAGTAATGGAATGCGAGTAGTAGGTGGTTACAAAATGAGGACAAGGAAGGAATATCAGTATTAGGACAAGTTGAAACCATCCATTACAATTAAGTTTACCAGAATTGTGTCTAAGGGAGTGTTGTTTAACATTTGGTAAGAGAAATTGAAATAGCAAGTCTGCGTTAGTAACCAGAGTAAGAAATGGAGGTGGAAACATGATCCCATATATAGGGGAGTGCTCGCTCATGGGGCACTAGGCTATCTGCATTAAACATTATCCAAATCATATTCTAAAATGGGAGTAAAATAGTTTAAATTAGCTATAAGAGCACTGGTGGTATCAGTAGCTCATTAGTAAGTATGACCAATGGGTAAGCCACTATGATGTAAGGGAATTGTTAAGGAGTCAAAAACCACAGCGTTATGTGGTGCTCAAGGTGTTCCAGTCAGAGTGTTTCAGGCTTGATAAGTGCTGTACAAGCGACGGGGTAAACTTGGTTGGAAGAACAGTGGGGGAACTGAGAGAGACACAAGCTAGTGTGGATATGACTATGGAGGTCCAGATTAATGCGGTTGGCAGGGCAGCTGAAATGTAAGTAATGTAAGAAATGATATCACATTTGCCTTCATAGTTGTCGGAGAAATTTACCCCTTGTAGTAGCATGTAACACAATGTGGACCCTTATCGTAGCCACTTAAGCAACTCCAAATTATATGGTGTGGATTTGCCCATATCTAACAAGTGCAGCTCATAGGTGTATTAACTGTTATTTTCTTAACTTTTAACTTAGTGCCACTTAACATTGAGAGGAACAAGGAACTATGTAATTCGTGTCTGCTACCCATACATTTTGATACAAGTATGTGAGATAAAAAAATAAAAAGTAGTAAATAATAATTCAGCACCAGTTTATGATGTGCAGGTCCTGGCTATGTGGTCAGTGGAGGTATGTTAGCCATATCATTGTGCCTATGGCAAAGAAGGAAAGATCATGGAATGCAGCTAGAACAGTAACTCATAATACTCTTCAGTTGCTTTTGCTATTCCCTTTCCCTCAGGTGTGAGCCCAGGCTAAATGAGTTATGGTGACAGGAGAATGGACCAAAAAGAGTATTACAAATTTCTTGCAAGGGTGATCTCACGTGCAGGTTATGGCTAATTAGTAATATCTGACCACCCTGAAAGACAAAGTAGGGCATGATTGTGGCATGTTAACATTTTTAAATCTTGTACCTCCTAATTATGTAACTTGAACTATGTCAGAATTAGCAAAGTAGAGATTACCCCGTATCTATGATGTGCGTGTCAAGGTGGTATGGAATGTAGTGGTCGGTAAAAGTAACACAAAAAAGGGGCTGAGTAATTTACTAACCTTTCCAATCAGCAGTTAAACGGACACGCCCTGGAGTGGGAGATGACCATAAATGATGGTAAAGAGTAAAAATCAAATACACCATAAGGCTTGGATTTATGATGGTGCTTGTCCAGTAGTGGTGGCTTGTCATGAACACAAAGCAACCAGAAACCTCCTCATTTTACATGACTTAGAGTAAAAGTAAAGAGATAATTCAGAGTAACAAAAATATCCATTCAAAACATAAGTATTAAAAATGAAAAGTTACAGACCCACCTTAAAAATGAGTAAAAAATATGGAAAGTCAAAAAGAAAACAGTCCCTGCTAGCAGTTATCTGCTGTCTACTTTAGTAGAAATTGTGGTAATTAAGTTTTCTGAGGTTTAGACTGCAGTTTATGGATGTTGAGATATTTACACCTGGGGGTTGCTGGCTTTTAGGCATATCTGCCACTCCAGTTCCTCTTTCTTGAGTTTGTCATTTGTGTTCCTTTGGAATGGTTATGTGATGACCCTGTCAATGTTCAGGAAGTGGAATATGTTATCCAAGTCTTTCTCTGGTGTGTTTGGCCATAGGGTTCAGAGATATTCCTTGGCATATATCTGTATAGTGGCAAGCACTACCTTACAGATGGGATCATGCTTCCAACTGCATTTCTTACTCTGGTTACCAAATGTTAAACAGCACTCCCTCAGACACAATTTTGGTAAACTTAATTATAATGAACACTTTCATGTTATCCTAATATTGATATTCCTTCCACATACTTATGTCGTAATTGCCCACTATTTATATTCCATTACTGAGGCTAAACCAGTAAACTGCCTGTAGACCTGGCCAGTCCATGAACAGTCAGTATATTCACAGACTACCAGTATTCTTAGGAATTTCCAGTTATTGCTAATCCACCTAAAGCACATTACCCCAAACTTTAAATGCTAATTTATTTTTTAGGCAGAAATGATGAAACTTTAGTGAAAGCGATTACAGAATCTTGTGGTGTACCATTTTGTCCTCAGCCATATATACAGTTAACGCAATTGCATTGATTTAGATGGGACATATAGCTATATAACAATGTTCAGCATATTTATTTAACAGTTTTGTATTCTTTATAATTTATTATTTCCTTGATACATGTTTGTGTGTATTTCATCTCTTTTAGCCTTATGATTGTTTAAAATTAAACCAAAACCATTCCAAGTACAGCTGTTCTCACCAAAACTACTGGGTGCCAAAATAGTTCAATTAGCATAAGTGCTGATCATAGCACAGGCCCACTTGAGCAGGTTAAAAATATTAGTCACTCCTCCCAATTCATGTATATAAAAAAACGCATTAACTGTAAATGCACATTCACCAGAGCAATGCTCATCTGCCTATCATCTTGAATAAAGATAAAAAATTTGAACTGCAACTGCATCTTGACTTATTAGTCAGGCTGGAATGATTGCTTCCTACTTCCTGATTATTTCAGCATTGCAATGAGATCCCGTCGTTAACCTGCAACTCCCATTCTGGACTCTTTAGCTGATTTTCGACTCCAAGAGATTCACTTTTACAGAACCACAGGTTTACTTTTAAGTCGTTCAGTTAATGTTCATTTCTTAATTATACACATTTGAGTCTTTCAGCTACAGATGCATGTTCATCACATGGGCTAAATCAATAACCTTCAAGAATTATTCTAACTGTATTGTATATGTATATAGTCAAGAATTAGGAGTTTAGTTTCATTTTGTAAAATGCACTACATTTCTGAAATAGCAAATGCAGTGTTATATTCAATTTTGCATATTTTGTTTTAAATATTATAGTTGAGTGAAAGAAAAGGCAAGTACAGTGCAACATTTACGTTTATCTTGATTCAGTACAGCTTTATTAAAGCATCTTATTCATTTTTCTTTGAAAGAGCATTTTCCAAGATGGTTGCTTTCTTCTCACATCATAAATCCATATGTCAACTGAAGGAGATGAAGAGTCATTCTGCAGATTGATGAGCCGCGCAAAGTAAGGGTAAGGTGGTAATGAGAACTACCAGTGACCTGTAATGTTGTATAATGCCAAAAATGTCATGAATAAGGTAATCCAGATGACAGAATGTATTTGGCAGATGTAAAACAATATGGGATGATGGCAAAAATGTACTAGTTGGGGTACAGACTAAGCAGAAAAGAAGAGATGAATAATAAGCTGGTATATTTTATGCTGGATATGCTATAAGTAACAGAACGTGATGGATGTTGTTTAGAAGAAAAAGATAACAGGAAAATTGCTTTGTGAACAAAGCAAATAAACCTTGAAATGTAAGAAAAATAAAATAAATAATGAAAAATTTGTAATGAGAAACAGTAAAGAAAATGTAAGTCACAAAGATGGGGATTTCAGCAGGTTCTTAATTAGTAAAGACTTTAGTGATACAGATGAAAAAGGAAGTAAATAAGGAGCATAAGAAAGTGAGGTTATCAACAGCGAGGTTGCATGTCGCATCTGGTCCTGCTTAACAGCAAAAAGTGTAACGAATGGAAGGCTGATTAACAGTGAGCGTGGCACAGTATTGTTTGATAGCACCTCAAGCAATGGAAATGGGGAGGCAAAAAGGCCAATGCTCTGAGAATTTAGAATGGTGCATTTTTGGGAAGCAACTTGAGATGCAAAATAGAAGAGTAGGAGAGGATAGCTAAACTAAGAATATTCCTAAAGTGTAAGCACAGCAAGTTATAATGAGGAGGAGGGGGAAATATGTTTGGAAGAGTAAACCTGCTTTGCTCATTGAGAATAGCTAAGACTATACTCAGAAAGCCTACAGAATAGCCCTGTAGAGTGCTGCAGAAAGTTGAAACAGATTTTGACAAGTGTATTTGAGAGGCTGGTAGATGTAGATGTACAACTGTTTATTTACATTAGGAAATATAGGTGAGCTTGCTCATAAATTGAGCTTCTAAAACAAATGATAAGAGTTATTTGGAGGAAAAGAAGCAGGTGGAACTGTCCAACACATTCTTTACCTATGTCTTCATAAAAGGAGTAAGAAGGTAGTGTGCCAACTCTAGCTAAAGCGGAGATTCACCGATAGAGTTTTAATTAGGAAGGAAGTAGGAAAGAGCCTCACCATGCCGACAAAGGCACAGGGGTCAGATGTGCCTTTACCTCATGTATTTAGAGCATGCAGAGAAGCAGGATTACTATGACACACTACTAACCCATTAGCCTGCAGTAGGGAAATGTAGTGGAACTCTTTGTGAAGGAAATAGTCATTTATAATGGGAATGACATGGGCACATCATGCAGAAGTATATGGATTCAGGCAGATAGTCCATGTCGGGCAAGTGTAAAAGAAATCTTTGGGTAATTAGTAAATGAGAGGGAATGGGGGTGTGACTTTTTAGATTTTATCAGTGTGTTTAGTACAGTTCCAAACAAAAGATTATAGCAATAACCCACTCCTGGGTGTGGGTAATGCTGGATTTACACACGGTTGGCGTGGTTTGGTCCCAAGGGCAAAGCCCGAGGGACCAAACAAAGCCAACCATGGGTAAATACAGCATTACCCACACCCAGAAGTGGGTTATTGCTATTATACCATGACATTATTTAAGAAAAGAAACTATTACTTTTCTTAAATAATGGCATAGTATAATGCCTGTTTACTGCCCTTCCGCAGATGTCTGGCATCCGCGGCAGTTCTGATGTACTGCGCGCCTGCGCAGTACATCAGAGCTGTGGGCAAAAGCAATGGAGAAAGCAAGATCTCCGTTGCTTTTTTTTTACTGTTTTCGCTATGTTAAACCCATTTAACAGATCTTGCTTTCTCCGTTGCTTTTTTTTTAAAACCTGTCTCGCTATGTTAAATGGGTTTAGCATAGCGAGACAGCTTTAAAATAAGCAACGGAGATCTCCGTTGTTTATTTTAAAGCTGTCTCGCTATGTTAAACCCATTTAACATAGCAAGACAGTGTTTTAAAAGTAGAGTTATACTAATGGAAAAAAGTCTGGGCGACCGGACCTTTTTCCATTAATATAACTCGATTTACAATGTGCACGCTGGCCAATCAGCGTGCACGTTTTGGGGGGGGTCATGGTATAATAATATTTAAGAGCCTTTGAGTAAGTGAGTAGATGATAATCCAGGTAGATGTAGATAACATAACATAATAAAGAAGATAATAAGTGCAACGACGAAAAGAATTAACAGAGTCTGTGTGGGTTCAGCAATTACAATAATCAACTTCCATATATATTCAATTATATTTTAGATCTGTAACAACCTTTGCAACTAGGAAAATGTGAAAAGTATATAATTATACTTATCAAAATCAGAGATTATCTAATATATGGCACTTCAGACATCATCCAAAACAGTACACCTCAGAAAGAAAAATTCAAGGAAGAATTATCCAGTATGGGTGAAGTACTTTTAACAATCAGAGAGCTTGGATACATTAATTATAAATTGAAATTGACTTACATTCAGTTACTTTTATAAAAGTGCCCCTTATACTTACTAAAAGCATATTAGTTTGAGGTGGCAGTAGCTCAAGTGGTTGTTGCTCATGTTCACTTAAGAACAATAGAGTAAGGTTCAGAATTTAGTGTACGTGGAGAAGTAATACGGAGCCTGAACAGACTAGTTGTCTCCCCTGCTCAATCCATATATCGCAGTTAAAGTTATTTTTGTGACTATATAGGCTTAGTCCATGCTAGCTGGTAGCTGTGTAAGATTATTAGTTTCAAATTAGAAAAAAAAACTGTGCGGTGTAAATGTCTTGCCCCTTAAATGATGGAAGAAAAAATAGAAACTTTAGCTGAGAGTGTAACTGATTAGAAAGACATTTAAAGTATACAGATTCAAGAGGAGTCATGATTGTTGCAGCAGTAATACTCAACAGAAGATGAAAAATTGACTTCAATGAATGGTAAATAAGTAAAGAGAAGTTCCAAAGAGCTGAAGTTCTGCATAAGGCACTTATCAAGACTGTGTGAAATGCACATAAGAAAACTTCAAGTACTCAGTGTTGCTGAAATTCATTTCCTACATGTTGAGCAGACCACCATGACATCATTTAAGCAACAGGTGATCAGACAAAGCATATATCAACAACTGGTTGAAATGAAGGATAAGGCTGTAGAAGCTATCTGGGGCTGACTTGAGTACTAGTGGGATGCGATGCATGGTTTCTGCAGGATAATAGTTATGACATCTGGCTAACATGCAGAAGATCCTGGGTACAATCCCCAGTAGAACCATTATCAACTCTGACAGTGCAAAAGACTAGAGCTTTGACCTATTAAAGAGCTGCTACATTTCACAAAAGTACAGGGTTTGAATTTGTCCACATTCCTTGACTACTGTGCATACCTCTCAACCTCTAAGCACAAGAAATCTGAACAAAGTCAAAAATTATGTGGGATAACGGCCCAACATTGGGCAAAAAATTAAATATTGCTCATCTAACTTAAAAGATTCTATAATAATAGGTTTTGTATTGGTATGCATTTTCTGAAGTCTGAAACTCAAAGGTTTGCCATTTTTTACCGACTTCAGCCCTCAGTGATTTGTCAGAAATTCACAAATGTTGCAATGAATAGATCAAAGTATGAGATGAAAATCCGGACAGTTGAGAGGTGTGCTACTGTGTGACCTTGAACAAATCACTTGTCTAGACAGTGCCTATGAACCTATAAGCTGCAGATTTGCTGAGGATGTGAAAACTAGGTGATACAGTGGATAGGTTTAAAAATGTATTACTAGGAAAGGAAAAAATCTGTTAATTACCACTGGCTTTGTTTAAAAGACATATGGTAAACCTGGAGTTATGTCTTGTTTACCACTGACTGCTTAACAAGACATAAGGGAAACCTAGAGGGATTTCAAGTACAATTAAAGATGCATGAAAATGAACAGATATTGTGTCAGGCAGGGGAGAAATTTAGTGTAGTGGGTCAGACATTGCATGTGAATCAGGTCAATTTAGATGCAACTTTTCTGCAGAGAATGAGGGTTATGGTTGCTGCAGTTGAATCAGGGTGGTTTGAGGTAAAATGTAGGCTGCTCTTCTTTGCAATGCTGAAAGTGTTTTCTGTACACAAATTGTTGACTTTGTCTAGTGCTGATGAAGTGATGGCCACGTTAATGGAGCTGATAACATATTAGTTTCATGAAAGAATAAACACTGATTATATAGGGATTGTAAATCCAGGCAGCTCTTAATCTTCAGTGGCGATGGACTGGGAGCATCAACAAGCCCCAAACAAAAAAGGGGGACTGTTTTTGTGCAACACAAAATACAACAGAGAAATAGTATCAGAGCAGTCATTCGTTTCTCTGTGAAACACTATTAGCAGAATTGTTTCTTAAATCAGGATTATAGTAATATCTAAAAGATCAGTCATTGTAGTGATGCTACCTATTTGTGGTAAAATGCAACTTAAGGATTCATTACAGAAGTAAGAAGAAATCTACCTAATGGAGTTGTAAAAAAGCACCAATCATTTTGGAAGCATTCTTCCTTTTTTTAAGTATCTCTAATAGATGATGCGGGCATCTTATGATACATGATAGCTATTGGGACATTCCTTGAATTGAAATAGATTGGGCAAATATTTCTTTATCAATGAAAAGACTGCAAATAGGAATGTTCCCACTTGGTTTTGAATTGAGTACATTCAAATAACTGCAAATAATAAGATGGTGAAAAATATTTGCTCCTGATTGTGTAGGCTATCGTTTATCTTTACTATTATTTTTAGAGTAAGTACAGTCCCTTGGCAAGCAAGGGTTAAATTCATTAATGCTACAGATGACACAGCTCAATCACTGTGCTTCAGTTTTGTAAGTGTTAACTCCTAATAAACCATTATTTGAAAATTGCTTTAACTAATGTATTCATAACTGACTGCTTAATAACATACTAACAATTATCCAATTAATACTTGAATGTTAGTTGTATATCTGCTTTTGGGTCAGTATTAAAGTACGACTAAGGTTACCTAATCTTTGCGCCACAATATTTGTGTGTCAGTTTTTTGAAAGCATAACTATTAATAGCAGGAGATTGTTTGGTACCTGTATGATAGCTATTAATATATTTGAAGATGTGAATTGCAAAGCATTTTTATGCAATATATACTATTAAGAAGGAAAATGGGGTAGTCAATATACAATGTTAAAAGATTATATTGACTCCATGAAAGAAATTTTCATCAGAACTGACATCTTCAGACTCCCCTCATCACATTCCATTGACTTCTCATACAAAATTAAGAAAAGTGCTTTTTTCCCCTGGCACTCCATCCCACATTTTAAGATAAGCAAACACTGAGATCATACAATAGTGGGGAAAGGAGGAATTTCCTTAAAACCAGTGTTTGCTGATCTTACACTGACCACATACATGCTTTCATACATCAGCTTCATGTTCAAACACACACACAGACTAGTGATGAAAGATTTTGTATTCAAACAGATGCATTTTCATTAACCAGCGTGTCTGTCACACACCCTCAAATATTCATGAAGATAGTACTCATCCTCACACAGTCAAGTCTCATACTCTTACACAGATCTTTACTAAAATGTGACTCTGTGAAACTGATTCCTTCTTCAGCAAAAGTCTCTTAATGATGACATGAATGTATCCCTATTAACATATAAGCATCTGTTTGGTTGTAGGCTGATCTAACCACTTCAGAAGTTTTGGTTTATTTGCTTGGCTTTTTGGCTTTTCACGGTTAGGGGGTCGCCACAGCAGAATTCTGGTCTGCTAATGATTGGCAGTTGATTTTTATGGTGCCGAGTTGCCAGCCCGATGCCCAGCCTTCAAGCAAAGGCACGCCCATTCACGCATGTCTTTCCGAGGCCACTTGACCGCGGATAGCACATGCAGACTCCACACAGAAGGCATTCCAGCTAAGAATCAAACAGGAGAACCTCTTGCTGTGAGGTAACAATGCTACCACTGTACTACTGTGGATATACTTCAGAAGTTTTGGTAAAAAAAAAAAAAAAAAGAATTCTTAAAAATCAGTACCAAAACACTTTTTCTCCATTCCTCAGGCATCCTCTCACTTTCCAAGATTTCATTAAACAATCTAGTTAAAAACTCCACTGCCATTTCACCTAAACACCTCCATGCTTCCACAGGTATGTCATCTGGACCAACAGCCTTTCCATTCTTCATCCTCTTTATAGCTATCCTTACTTCCTCCTTGCTAATCCACTACACTTCATGATTCACTATCCGCACATCATCCAACCTTCTCTGCCTCTCATTCTCTTCATTCATCAGCCCCTCAAAGTACTCTTTCCATCTGCTCAACACACTCTCCTCTCTTGTGAGTACGTTTCCCTCATTATCCTTTATCACTCTTACCTGCTGCACATCTTTACTAGCTCAGTCTCTCTGTCTAGCCAATTGATACAGGTCCTTTTCTCCTTCCTTAGTGTCCTACCTTTCATACAACTCTCCATATGCCTTATCTTTAGCCTTCACCACCTCTCTCTTTACCATGCACCTCATCTCCTTATACTCCTGTCTACTTTCTTCCTCTATCTGACAATCCCACTTCTTCTTCGCCAACCTCTTTCTCTGTATACTCTTCTGTACTTCCTCATTCCACCACCAGGTCTCCTTGTCCTCCTTCCTCTTTCCAGATGTCACAACCAACACATTTCTAGCCATCTCCCTTAATAGCTCTGCTGTAGTTACCCAGCTATTTGGTAACTCTTCACTGTCACCCAGTGTCTGTCTTAACTCTTCCCTGAACTCCACCTCACAATTACCCTTTTTCAGTTTCCACCATTTGATCCTTGTTGCTGCCCTCACACTCCTTCTCTTCTTGATCACCAATGTCATCCTATGCTTCCAAACTTCACTTTCCCCTGCCACCACTTTACAGTCTCCAATCTCCTTCAGACTGGCCCTTCTACTTAAGATATAATCCACCTGTGTGCATCTCCCTCCACGCATCTCCCTCCACTCTTGTATGTCACCCTATGTTCCTCCCTCTTGTTAAAATATATATTCACCACAGCCATGTCCATCCTTTTCACAAAATCCACTACTATCTGACCTTCTGCATTCCTTTGCTTAACACCATACCTACCCATCATGTCCTCATCCCCTCTGTTCCCTTCACCAACATGCCCATTGAAATCTGCTCCAATCACAGTTATCACCACTTCATCCAACTCACTCCAAAATTTTTCTTTCTCATCCATCGCACACCCAACTTGTTTAGCATATGCACTAACAACATTCATCATTGCACCATCAATTTCCAGCTTCATAAACATCACTCTATCAGACAATCTTTTCACCTCCAAAACACTCTTAGCATACTGTTCCTTCTAGATAACCCCTATGCCATTTCTCCTCCCATCCACACCATGATAAAACAATTTTAACCCGCCTCCGATACACCTAGCCTTGCTCCCCTTCCATCTGATCTCTTGCACACACAATATACCAACCTTCCTTCTGTCCATTATATCAGCTAGCTCTCTCCCTATACCAGTCATACTGCCAACATTCAAAGATCCGAACCTCACTATCACAGTCCTAGCCTTTACCTATCTTCGGGCATGGCTTCCCCCTCTTCTCCTCCTTCGGCCAACAGTAGCCCAATTTCCGCCAGCACCCTGTTGGTCAACAGTACTGATGGCAGTCGTCGTTAACCTGGGCCTCGGCTGATCCGGTATGTATATCTGTACTGTTGTCTGCATGTACTAAGAAAGTTGAAACTAAACTCTACAACTGAGAGTTACAAAATTCTACAATGTACCATAGGTACAGTAATATGTACTTGTTAAATTTTAATGGCTAATGCAGTGAAAACATTTTAATACCCTTTTAATAATGAATTGGTTCTTCTGTTAAGTCTCCACTCAGTGGGCTGTGACTAAATAACTATTGCAAGTCATAGTTTTAATTTTCAATCCTGTGTATGCTGCAGAAAAACACAGGTAATCTGATTATCCATCCGCAGGACCTAGCTTGAAAACCCAAATTAGATAATCTATTCTTCAGTGATCAAAGTAACAGATAACAGAGTTAGTAGAGGGTGCAGAAATGGTGCCGGTAAGAAAGTGTTTAGAAGTACACGCCCCTATAATTTTTCATGGGTACTTGTTATACTGAAACCTTAGATTTAGCCAAATTGTTAAAACAGCCTCTGTTTACAAATTAGCAATCAAAATTTTCCTTTAAAGATTTTGCAAATTTTATTTCAGTCACATGGTATTACTCAAGCAGCACATATTGTCCCAAGATTTAATAGTAATTCTTGTTCATTTAACAAAGTCTGAGGGCTTGCCATAACTGTTTTTCACTTTGAATCTCTAGTTACACCCACTCCCAGAAGTATCTTAACACTTTGACAATTTGCTGTCCTTAATTCTTGGTTGATTTTATTTGCTTTTACTGATTTAATTGCTGTAATTTACATAGTCTTCAAAGCACATTAATAAAACGTAAATAACAGACTGAAGACCACCTATAGTCAATATGTCATAAGTATGGCTTGAAATTCACATAATTTACTGGGCCACCTTGTTGTTGTAACAGAAGCTTATCTATACTAAGTGTTAAATTGTATTCAACAAAAAGGAAACATATATAGTACACTAGAGCTAATCATATTTTCAACTTAAGGTGCATGAGGTGAGTATGTATGTATGTATATATGTATATATATATATATATATATATATATATATATATATATATATGTATATATATATATATATATATATATATCTGTGTGTGTGTGTGTATATGTCCTTTAATTTTATTTTTACAAGGAAGGAAATTCTAATAATTTCTTCTTTAAAATCGCCTAATAAATACTCACTGGGAAATGCAATGTCATTTAATGTTTCTTTACCAATAATGTAATGTATGTAAATATATTTCTTTGCATTTGTCAGGCATTATTATATTGTCTGATAATGAAAAAAAAACATTTGTACTTAGGAAATGAGAGACTTGCCCCCATGTCAACGGGTATGAGGGGGCTGGTTTGCCATCTTAGGAATGTTGCTTTTGACCTTTCGAGGTTTTACATGTTTTGTGTTGGAATTTGGCATTTTTTTTTTTGACTTGCCAAGGTTTTACTTGTTTTGGGTTGGAGTAATTGAGTGTTGATTAAATGAGGCTTGATTGTTCATATTGCCCTACACAACTTTGTAATCGAGGTGCTTGCAGTATTACACCCTAAGCTTGCAGTATAATTCTCTGTACTGTAACCCATAGGGGTGGTGGTATAATATTTCAAATCAACACCAGCACTGCTTTACTCCCTAGAAGCAAAGCCACCTTCTCTGCATGATACTGACCTTTCCATAATTGTCTGATTGTTAAGTGTTAGATTCAGGTTAATATTTATTTTCCCTATCTTCGAGCCAAAAAAAAAATATCTGGAATAGGTGCCATTGAAATAAGGGTAAAATATTTTTAGAAGATAACTGTATTCCCATTTGAAAACAATGAACTTAATGTTTCTGAGAAGAAACAAATTGTGTGTATTTTGTCTACTTTGAGACAAGACCATCTGGAAAAATTAAAAATAAAAATGTTTTATATAGTGATGTCAATGTTAAAGAGATTTTAGAAGTGAAGCAGCTCTGTCTGCCTTTTCAGCTGACTATACAAAAATGGACATGTTTGTGGAATGGCCCTACCTTCTAGACTGCAACATATGGGTTCTAGTAATAAAACAGCTGAAAATGAATTTGTAAGTACAATAAGCCACAAAGGGCATGTGCTTAATTCAGAGGATTATGATCCAGTCTCCAAGTGCTTATTATGTGTTTGAGTACTTTAGTGCTTTCATTATGTAATAATAATAATATTATCATCCTTAAAGGTAACGTGAACAAAGCTGCATCACTAGTCGACTATTTTAACTCTACTACTTTATTTTTTCAGTTTACTTACAAATTTGACATGATTAGTATTGACTATTTGGACGTTAAACTTACTAAAGATCTAGTTAATAAAAGGTTCCATTCTGCTATTTATAGGAAACCATCATATTGTAATTCTTTTTTACATTTTTCTAGCGTGCATCCATATAAACAGAAAAGATCTATAATAAAAGGACAACTTATTAGGGCAGCAAGGATGTGCTCACTTGAAATAGATTTTCTAGCAGAATGTCATTCATTGAAAAACATGTTTCTGAATCGAGGATATCCTATTTCCTTAATTAATGAACTAATTAGTGAAATAAAACACAAACGTAATGGGGGAATCTTTATCACACTACTAACTCCGACAGCTTCTAGCCAAGTTACACCTTCAGAGGCTACTTCCACATATATAGTTAATACACTTAACAACCATTGTCAATCTTTAACATCAGTTGATGAGACGACGTCCCTAAGGCGCAACTCTGTTATGTTTAGCCATGGTGACCATAGCCACTTTTATAACACATGCTTTATCACCACCTACAACAATGATAGTGACCAAGTCAGATTCATTTTATATAAAAATCGGCACTTTTTGTGTAAAGACAACTCATTAATGGAGAGAATTGGTCTCCAACCTACAATTGTTTATAGAAGAGACGCTAACTTGAAAAGCCTCCTCGAAAGCAAAAAGGGTACTTTTACCTGTGGAGCCTGCAAGATGTGCAAGTATATAAAGGTAGGGAGTTCATTTGAGTCAAGGGAGAACAATAGGTATTACATTTCACATAAACCTAACTGCAACTCTAAAAGTATCATCATCTATTTAGCAAGTTGAAAATTGTCCAGCGTTTTACATAGGTAAAACTGACCGGAAATTTCAAGAAAGGATTTACGAACACATATATGCTGTCACTAAAATTAAAAGTGATAATGCACTTGCTAAGCATATTAACTTGAATGCAGGCCATACATTTAATTTTCAAGAGATTGACCAACTATTACAGGATATCGGGGGGCCCTACCTTATTATTCTTAGAGGCTCGAGAATTAGAATGGCAACTAGCACTGAATGCATTTTCCCACCCTGTTCTCAACGATGACTGTAATATTGCTTGCTTATTGAAACTTAAGAGTTGCATGAGATAAATAAACATATAGAATTACTTTTAATTTTTACACATTATTTTGTAGGATTAATTTTGAGACTTTATAGATTTACATTTTTTTATGAGTAACGCTGATATTTAATATAAACATGGTCCGTGAATTGGTAACGCTTTTTATGTATGGACACTTTTTACTTCTAGCTTTTATAAAGCTCATTTCATGACATATTTTACCTTGTAGAATGAGTTTCCTTGTTTTCATACAGTTAATTTTATATAGGTAATTTTTTGAACATACAGTTAATAATTTAATTAATTTGTTAAGGTTGCGTTTTAGCCCTGAACTTGTTTTCATTATTTAGAGACTACTGCTTTTATTACTTAGAGCTTTTATCACTTAGAGATTACTGATTGGCCGGCGCAATCACATGTAACCTAGCGCCACTATTTTTAAACAGACTGCAACTTTGTGGTTTATTTGCTTCTGAAGAAGTTACTCTAATAGAGTGACGAAAACGTGTGGAGTTATAATACACTTTTTAAACGTTAAAGAAGAACTTTGTGAGTGGCTGTTTGGACATCCTTTTTCGTTTTATTCTGTTTGTTTACTTGGTTTTTGCTTTTTCATTATTTAATAACAGTTTCTGCTATTTTGAAAGAAAAAACTCTCATTTATTTAAAAGCTGGGCATTGTTGAACATTACTTGCATTTTAGCAATTATTCACAAAATATTAAACAAGGACTGCAGATTTGGATGTTCCATCTCCATGTTTATGCACCCCTGGATATGTGTAGAACATTTCACCATTCACAGTTCTTATAAACAGGAATCCTTGTAGACAGAGGTCCTTCAAGAATCTGAAATTATGGGGGCGTGGCCAAGGATGAACACAGGATAGCAGCAGATTTCTTCAGCTCCACCAATTTCATTACATTAACAGGAATTAATTACTTAAAAAATTAATTCTTGAAGTAATTTTCTTTCTAAATATGTTTGTTTTATATAGTTCTTGAACTACATCTAAAAAAGAAAGGAAATCTTAATAATATTCCTGTCAGAAATTACTTTGGAAATTTTCCTGTCAGTTTATCAGTCTGAAATGAGTTCCAGTAAGACAAATTCTCAAGACTCCAGCATCAAGAAAGAACTTCAGTCTCTGATAATTATAGTCCAGCAACTTACTGCTAAGATGGATAAAATGGATACTAAAATAGACACTTTCATAGAAAAACTACAAAACAAATAGACTTGTTACATATGGACCTGCAACAACAGAAGATCCAGATGACAGGCATAGAAGAAGCTGTGAATGACATGGAAAATAAAATACAAGAACAGGAAATCAACATTGAGTTTCTGCTGAAACAAAATACACATTTACAAACAAAGCTGGATGACCTGGAAAATAGATCTAGGCGCCAATAACATTAGGATTTTTGGACTGCCAGAAAATATTGAAGGTAACAATATTACTTCTTTTTAACAACATGGCTCCCTAAAACTATAGATTTACCAGAAGCATTCTCTTTTGGTATCGAAAGAGCACATAGATCTATAGCTAATACTAACTCTAACAAAAACTATCCTAGATCAGTTATAGTTAGATTTCTATCATCTTTTGATAAAGAGATGGTTCTTAAATCTGCTTGGGCTAAAGCTCCTGTTAAGTTTAATGAGACAACTGTGCGTTTTGACAATGACTATTCTTCCATGGTAATTGCTAAAAGAAAAGTTTTTCTGCCACTAATAAGGGAGCTTAAAAGCACAGTTTAAAACATACCTTCTGTTTCCTGCCAAGCTTAAAATCTTCCTTCCTGATGGTCCTAAGGTCTTCGATGATTTAGACTCTGCTTTACTGTTTGTCAAAGAAAAAGGATTTTGGATAAAATAGAAGAAATGGAATGGGCTAGTTCTTCATTAAAGAGATTGGCAACTGAAGCTTCCTGGAAGACTGAGAAGAAGAAGAGACTAAAAACAAATGATTTGTTATATGTTTTTTTCTCTCTCATCATTTTAGTTCATTATTAATCTTTTGAATATAGTTCCTGCATTTCCAGAAAGCCACAAATATTTTGGAAAAGATTTAATCAAAGTTATTCTCTATGTGCAAAGAAATGTTTTGTTTCATAACCAGTCAAAATGCCTGAGGATTTAATGGCAGGCTGTGACTCGATTTGTTTTTCTTTCTGAAAAGTAAGGTTAGTAATTTGATACATTTTTTATCTTTACCTTTTTTTTCCTTCTTCTTTATTATTTTCTTTGTTTAAACAATGACATTCTATTTAGATTATGTAGTGGGTAAAGGGTGGGGAGGGCAGGAGAGAACAGTAATGAAAATATCATTAATAGAATAATAACATATTTATTTCTTGTAAAGTTTATAAGTTCTTCAAATGCTATTTCTAATTATACTTTCTTGATTATACTGCTTATGCTTGTTTGTAAATAATCTGTCATGCTTTAACTAATAATAATCAGAACTAAATAAGAGTAAATAATATGTTTTATTTTTAACTCTATTAATATAAACAGTAAGTAACATTCCATTGTATATACTTCTTACAGCTTTCTCTTACATTTTTTATTTCTGCCTCACTCCCTTTTATTTTATACTCTGTTTTTCTTTTCTTTATTAATATATAGAAATGCTTT
>NC_056748.1:485398174-485428174 GCF_019279795.1 Protopterus annectens
TATGGAGGAGAGACTTACAATTATTAAAATGATAATATTCCCAAAGATTTTATACTTAATACAATCAATAATACTTTCACCTACAAAAATAACTATCAAGAAACTGAATACACTAATGTTAAATTTCTTATGGGCACCTAATAGACCTAGGATTGCATTAAAGAAACATACTAATAGCTGGTCTCAAGGGGTATTTCTTTTCCAGACTTTAATTTATATATTATCTCTTCTATTATAAAAGTTATTACTTTATTAATAGATCGGTCATATGTCAAAATGGAAAGATTATTGGGAGCTAATTAGTATGCACTTCATGAAAATCTCCTTAACACATAAAAATATGATTATAAATAACTCCATGTTGTGGTTGCTAAAGGAATTTTGTACTTCACCTATTACACCTAAACATATGGTCTGTTACCCATTAAATATTATTATTAGTTATCGTAACTTTATATTCATGCACCCTAAGTATAGGGAATGGAATTTTATTGTATTCCTATAATTTATACTCAGGGTATGCTTATGTCATCTACTTCTGAAGGAGCTCATTTAGCTATAGATAATAATCTAAAGTACTGGTATCAGCTGATATCTGATAATAAAGTTAAAAATCTAGATTTCTTAAAACAAGAATTTGATCTAAGAGAAACTTGCTGGTTAGAGGTTCAGATCTTTAGACAACATCTCATTGATAGAATAGATCTAATGTCTATAACAGTTAAAGAATCTATTCCAAAACTGATTGATTACTTGATAATAAATTTACAGCATAAAGTTTCTGATAAAGGTAAACTTTCATATATACATAAAATTATCAGACAAGAAACTTTTACAATGTAGATTCATACTGGAATTATTTCACCTCTATTAATGGGGACCCACCAACTCAACAAGATAAACAATATATATTGGAATCTGCTTATAGAACTACATCTTCCATTGTCTGGAGACTTTATACATGGAAATTTTTACATAGATCTTTTATACACCTTTGATGATGAATAAAATTAATAATAAAGATAATCTATGTAAGAGATGTAATGTAGAAATTAATGCTGACTGGGCTCATATGTTTTATGACTGTGTGAAGTTGAAAGAATACTGGAAGTCAATTAATGAATTTTGCAGGCTCTTTTTACAGATAATTTCATTATTTCTAAGTCTCTTATATTATTCAACACACCTGTACCTCAATGTGTTAAAAGATTAAGCTTCCCTTGTTATGGTCTATCCTAGCAGTGGCTAGGAAAATAATAACTAGAAATTGGATTTCAGATACACCTCCTTCGTTCAATGAATTTAAAAATGTTATGAATATAATGTGTCATATGGAAATAAGCACAATTAGAATGAGAACAACTAGAAAAACATCACATTTTATTGTATGGGATAATTTACAAAATTTGTTAAAAAAATTCTAATTTCAATAGCACAGTATTTTAGTTTAATTAATTGATCTGATTGTAGTGGATGTCTTTGTAAATACTTTAGTTGTTTTGTTGAATATTATAATAATACCTATTTTTAATTATTTGTATAAAATTGTTATGATATTTCTCTTATATGTTAAAACAATAAATTTGTTTTAAAAAAAAAAGAATCTGAAATTCTCATATATAATGATATATAAAGGAATTCATGACAGCTTATAATTTGTATTTTTTGTCTCGTCAACTGAAATTGTTCCAGTTTGCTTACTTGTATGACCTACTTACTGAGTAGTTCCACTGGCCCTGCAGGGTTCCTAGTAGACTAGTAGAGCCCAGAATGCAGAGTTATACAGTTTACTCTTAACGTGTTCTCTTTCTAGTCAGATAACCCAGTAAACAAAGCAAGATTAATAGAAAACTGAGTATATATATATATATATATATATATATATATATATATATATATATATATATACATACATACATAAATGTAGTAACATATAGCTAAACGTTAAGAAAATTATATAGTAGGTGCAATGAATATAACAAATAATACTATAATCATTTTAACAGCTGATAAAAACACACACACACACACACACACACACACACACACACACACACACTGAAAATAAGGTATAAATAATTATGACATGACTGTTGTAACAAACTACAAGTATGTACATGTGTGTCCCAGTAAAGTAACCTAACCTCTGTAAGCATTTGCATATATTAACCTTAATAAACTAAAATTCAGTCCTCCTGTTTGAAAGGAGAATGACCAAGGAAGAAATACATGTCTTAAGACAGAAAGTTATATGAAGGTCATTCCCAGGTTTTTAAAGATCTGGAGCAAAGCTTAGCTGGCATGACTGGAAGGGATGGTAAAATTCATGAAGAGTAATAAAGGGAAGAGATTAAAGCTTTATTCTTGAGGTTGGAGAAGAAGAAGGGGCAACAAATAAGGAAGGTGGAGTCAAATAGTAACTTATGAACTGGATATAATTGAAAGAGTTGACAACTGCTGCTGGCAATGCAGAATGGGACTAATCTAATTTGGTTAGAGTCAGGCAGCGATGCAGGGGAAAAGACAGCAAGGGACATATACTTTACTGCCTTTGCATGCTGGCAGCTCAGACATTATTTATGTTCTTTTGCAGTATTAACAGCACAGGTTTTACATAAATGTGAAGAGCAAGAAGTTTACCACTATCAGTGGCATGTACTGGAGTTAGGTACTCGGTGAACCTGTAGAAATGCTCTTTTCTGTTTTATGAAGTCTTGTGTATTTACTTATATCTATCTACTCTTGAAACTTTATAAAGAATTTTACTCTTTATGCACACATTGCCGATTTGGCTTGTGTAGTGGTTGAAAATGACCAGAAGGATAAGAACATGTGATGGATTACAAAAGAATAAATAATAAAAAAAAATGACCAAGTTACTATCAGCACTGAGAATCTCTGTAACAAAGTACTTGTGCAGTTTCATCTGCTCTAATCTGAACCCAAGACATTTTATACCACTACAAATCTAAAGTTATTTGGAGCACAAATACTCTACAGAGGGACTCTTTTCAAAGCCAAGGTGATAAGTTCCAAAGTGGATGACCCTGGACATGGTCAAGTTAAACAGAAGGCCATCTCTCAACAACTTAATCTCCACATATAAAAGTGTAAATGTAGAGCACTACCAAGAAAATTAGGCTTAGGACAAGAACAAAATATGAATCTTTTGGCACGCAGTAGGATTTTACTGCCACAAGAAAATTACCTCAGGTTTTGACAAAGACTACAAAGGAAGGGGTCCAAAGTGCAATCCTTGTAGGACAAGTCTGAAAAGGCCAATAGAGATGAGTGCATGATTGTTACATGACATTCAGGGATCTATGTGAGAGGGACATGCTTTCTACTGAAGGGAATTATCTCCTGGCATATTTACTGAGTCTCACTTAGCACCTAATTACTGATGAAAATGCTTTCTACTGAAGGGAATTATCTCCTGGCATATTTACTGAGTCTCACTTAGCACCTAATTACTGATGAAAATGCTTTCTACTGAAGGGTATTATCTCCTGGCATATTTACTGAGTCTCACTTAGCACCTAATTACTGATGAAAATGCTTTCTACTGAAGGGTATTATCTCCTGGCATATTTACTGAGTCTCACTTAGCACCTAATTACTGATGAAAATGCTTTCTACTGAAGGGTATTATCTCCTGTCATATTTACTGAGTCTCACTTAGCACCTAATTACTGATGAAAATGCTTTCTACTGAAGGGTATTATCTCCTGGCATATTTACTGAGTCTCACTTAGCACCTAATTACTGATGAAAATGCTTTCTACTGAAGGGTATTATCTCCTGTCATATTTACTGAGTCTCACTTAGCACCTAATTACTGATGAAAATGCTTTCTACTGAAGGGTATTATCTCCTGGCATATTTATTGAGTCTCACTTAGCACCTAATTACTGATGAAAATGCTTTCTACTGAAGGGAATTATCTCCTGTCATATTTATTGAGTCTCACTTAGCACCTAATTGCTGATGAACCAAAATGCATTTGACAGTCCATGACTTCCATGACTAGGACTTCATTGTGAAATCTTCAACATACGTATTTGAAGGCAAAACTAAGACAATGTCCACAACGTAACTTCCCAAACATACCACGATCTTCTAAGTCTGCATGTAGTAGGAACAAAAGTGATGAACCAACCACGATAATAACAGTCTGTTGTAAAATCCAAGCAATCCTTTATTAGAATAATATCTGCATGTAGTGTGAGAAAAAAAATTCATAATTTAGGCTGTTCATATTTTTATTTTATCAGTTCTGCCATAATACCTTATGTCTGTGGAATGTGTTTTGACTTTTGTTTAAATTAGATTTCTTATACCACACATGTACTCAGTGGTTCATTCAAAAATAAAACTGTTGACTGAAAAGTTTGAACAGTTCACAATTTGCTTGCCATTTTGTATTCTTTTTTGCACATCTTATCTGCCTTCAATGTCCCTCAGTATCCATCCTGCTTTATGTCATGTAAACTATAGCATATACTCTCTTGAACCACCCACCTGGGTCATTTCTCTAACATGTTGACCACTGGCAAGTATTCATCTAAAGGCAGACCAACTTTATTCCAATCTAAGTTTAGAAGCAGGATATAAGTGATTATGGTAGATGTGAATGTCTGCTCACCATCAAAGTTTTTCAGTAATTCTAGTCAGTACTATGTGTTGCTATTAAACTAGACACAGATTTTATGTAATGCCCTTGAGAACACTGATTTCTGAGATGTTTCATCCATTGCCATTGTTATGCCAGATGCATCAGTTTCATAGATAGGCACCCTGCCAGTAGGAAAACTTAGTCATGAGATAAGTTCATACTGTAGGTATGGTTTGATACATATATCTCATTCAAGTTTATAGCACCTTTTTGTACACTTCCAGTTCACATTAATAGCTGCTTATGGCATCCAACACGTTTTGGGTCTTGCTTAATTTATTAAGACACTTATCGACTAATAATAGGCAATATTGGAAAGTGCAAGGAATTATTAATAAAATGACACCAAGATTGTTAAGCTAGGATGTCCCAGAGTGGAGCCCTTAATCACTGTCCATCGCTTCATTTTCATATTTATGTTCATGTTTTCATAACCGAGAGTCCTACATGTTATTGAGGGGTATGGTGTGATGTTCCATCACAGGAGACATAAAACTTGTTGTCAATGTCCATTTATATCACACTATACATGATATATTTCTAGTTGTTTGTTAGTAACTATGCAAATTAACAATATTTCCATATGTACTACTTCTTCTTTTTCTTCTTTCAGATTTTCCCGGTTAGGGGTCGTCACAGCGGATCACCTGTCCGCTCATGATTGGCAGTGGAGTTTTATGGTGTCGAGTTGCCAGCCCAGCACCCAACCTTCCACAGAAGGCACACACACACACGCACTCACACCTAGGGTCAATTTAGAGTATCCAATCCACCTACAGCATGTCTTTGGGATGTGGGAGGAAACTGGAGCACCCGGAGGAATCCCACGCGACCACAGGGAGGACATGCAGACTCCACACAGAAGACACCCCAGCCGAGGATCGAACCAGAGAACCTCTTGCTGTGTGGAGGCAACGCTAACTGCTGCACCACTGTGGCCGCCCATTTCCATATGTACTTAATACCTCAAAAAAACAAGTGAATTACAAAATACTGACATCAAGTAAAACCTTTAATGTTGCTGCATAAAACATTCTTTCAAATGTATACTGTAAGCTGCAAATGTTGAGAAGTATTTAGTGTTATTTATACAGCTAATTATGCAATTAAGCAAATGTTTTCATATTTCTGTAAATATCTCAGTAAACATGCACTCATAGAGGAATTTCTTGTTGTCGTGAAAACATATGTCTGGTTATCTAAAATGCTCTAACAATGTATGTCTAGGTTATACAGTTTCCAAAATATGATGATTGTTTGTGAAAGTTTAGGAAAAAATTTAATTTGGGGTTTGTGTGGATTATAATATATTATAGTATTTATGGAAAGACTATGAATCCAGTTACTATTATCACTGCAAAGAAAGTTTCTTACTGATAACATTGTAATTTGTACAATTTTAACAGCTTTTATTGTTCACAAAATATTTACTTCTGTTTATCTTTTCCGTTTTAAGTTTATTTTCCAGAAAATACTCTGGAATGCAAGATGTTTGTAAGTTGCTAGAGGTGTAACATTCCATATCACATAGGTGTTAGTTAGTGAGATATACACTCTGTGGCATGTTGAGGCCTTTTGTTTAAGAACTGGGGAAAGAAACAGTTATAGTCATGTTGTTTAAAATGAAATGTTTCAACTTTTACTGAAGGGAAAATAGCCAAAACAAAGTAGAGTTTATTCACTTCAGATATAAGAGAACATAGGAAGAGTTGTCTAAATCAAACAATTGCAGGTCCACAGTTTGTTTTGGTGTGTTTTTTAACTCTTGTGCTAGCTATGTTCTCATCTCAGTTGTTCACAAATAAGTTTATTAATAACAAAAGAGAATATAGATCCCATAGCAGGGTTCAGCTAGAGCGTCTTCTGTGTGGAGACATGAGTGAATGGGCGTACCTTTGTTGAAGGTTGTGCATCAGGGATGGCAACTCGGCACATAAAAATCTACTGCCAATCATTAGTGGACCGGAGTTCCACTGTGGCAACCCCTAACCGGGAAAATCCGAAAGACACAACAACAGCAGGGTTCAATATAAAACACCATCTTTAACAGTCCATCTTTTGTTACTGAAGGCAGAATTGAGCAAGCCTTCCCCAGTTTGTGACAGGTTTAAATATAAACTGTAGCAATAATAGGCAGGATTTCACTCCCCAGCAAACATAGGCCCCTTCTCCCATCAGGTCCTTAAATAATAGGTTATAGCAATGCCTCCAGTGCTGCAAGTGATGTAATCAACACAATCTTACACTCAGTAATTTCTCCAGAAACTAGCACTCCTGAGTTCTACTTGCAGTCCTGTGTTCTAAAGAATATCCAGTGAACAAAATAATCCTCTTCTTTTCCACAGATGGAAATGCCTGTTTCTGCAAAGTCATGCTTTATCCTTCCTGAGCGAAGGAATTTTAAATCTCCCTCTTTGTACAGCTCCACCCTACCTTAGTTTCCCCTAAATATAGTTCTATCTGCAGTCCAACCATGGACATAATTATACTAGGGTTGTATGACTGTTGATCTTCTGATACCTTTAACATTAGCATATCCTGATTAACTACCCATTCCACTTTATTGTAAGCAAAAGCCCTCTGGCACTGTGGCATAGGGAGATGAAGCCCTAACTCTTACCCAAAGTCCGAAATTTAGTTAGAGGTTTGGGCACTGGAAAGACCTGGGTAGGGAAAGTGAGGGTGAGCAGCTGTCACTCAGCCTGCCATGGTGTGGGGGGGGATAGAATGGCCTGCTGGACTGCTGAGCCCAACAGAAGTGTTGAGGGAATTCCATTGCAGTCATTGGTCTGGTGTGGATGCATATTGCACATCAGCCAGGAGGTGTGCACATGTATGAGGTAGCACTCCCGACATCTTCTAGTACAGTAGCTTATAAAGAAGCCACCATAGATAGTGGTTTGGTACTTGGGACACAGGTCCTACATGAAGATGGGGTGACTTGCTCGGTAACATTTGACTCTTGTCTCCTAGGGGAATGAATAGGCTGATGAGGCTCTTACCTTGAACAGGAAAATAGAACATACAGGGTATGTTGCCCTTGGTAAACAAGAAGAAACAGAGCTGACTCTCACCCCATAGGAGGAAAGTACAGGTTGACTAACCGCAGGGAGTGGCATTTGATGGTAGTTCTCTCCTGTCTGTCTGATGAATCTGGGCATCTTGGGGCAATGTAGCAATTGCCTCATGTACACAGACAACCCTCTCCTCCTACCACCCAATACTACAACCTGTGAGAGATGCACTTATCTAGACAAACTGGAGGTAAAGCTCTCTCCAACCAAGACTGAACTTGCCAGTCAAGAGGAGAAGGTAAACACTTGCACCACACCACATTCATCACAGTCCCACTAAATCTACACCACCAAACTCCACACATAGAAACACAAAAACATTTGCAGAGGCTGTCAATAATAATCTGCTCAAGCAACAGAGACCTCCAAAGCAGAAACGCAAGCAACCTCCACCCCCCCAACACAACCCAAATGACACACAGCCCACATACTTAGTGTGCCACTCAACTACAGCCCATAAGGCAAAACAACGTACCCAACACACTCGTCATAGGTGACTGTATAGTCAGGCACACTGATTTCCCACTCACCAGGCTAAACAAGGAGAAGGTTACTGTCAGCTGCCTATCGGGTGCCAGGATCCACCACATAACCCACGCACTCAGGTCACTCCACAACAAGTACAAATATGACTCTGTCATTGTCCGTGTTGATGTGAATGACCTGAGATGTACCTCCCTGGACTCCATGAAAAGAGACATGGAAGAGCTATCTCAATCTTGTAGCCCAGGCAGGTATGACCCTAGGCCTGAGTAGCATCCTGCCATCACCCAGAATGATATCGCAGTACAAGGACAAAATGATTGACTTCAACAATTAGCTAAGCTTCTGGTGTCATTCTAAGGGGATCCAGTATCTGTCTGCCTGGGACAACATGGTCGACAGACCATGATGCTTTGCCAGAGATGGCATGCACCTGTCTTACCCCTGGGATTCCGGATACTGGCTAAGGCTCTTGCCACCCCTATAGTGCCTTTTTTAGGCAAGGATCAAATGACAAATTCACCACCGTAACAGCAACAGGCAAGCAAAAACTACTCAGTGCTAGAAGACTTAGTCTCAAAATGCACTCCCTCAAGGCACTCCTTAAAATGGAGAACATCAATATCTGTGCAGTGACTGAGACCTGGTTCAAGGTTCCAGAGAGCATCCCTGCATTACCAGGCTATAACTCATACCACACTTTTCGGCCATCTAACCTGGACCAGAACACCAAAGGTGGAGATCTGTCCATATTCATTAAGGATATCCACACCTCCAGGCTAGTTGCTCAGCATAATGCATCAGAAGTTATCCAAATGCAACTAACTCTGGGCAAAACTGCAATCCAAATTGTAGCTTGCTACATTTCCCCCACCATGCCCCAGGATTCCCACTCCTCTTTTCTTGATATACTGGAAAATATTAGGGTTCAACCAAACACCCTAATAATGGGCAATTTCAACTACCCCACCATTAACTGGGAAAACTACTCATGTACCAACTCCTTCACTCAACGCTTTCTGGAATTCATAAATGCCAGTGCCCTGGATCAACTTATCCACACCCCCACCAGGGGCAACAATATCCTAGACCTAGTCATTACCAACATGAGTGACCAGTGTTCCACACTTGAAGTCAACTCCTCGTTGGTCAGATCCAACCATAAGCTAATCATCCTAGATATCCCCCCCCCCCCCATTAAGGAAACCATGGTAAAAAAGTTTCTCCAGACTCAACTTCATGCTTCTTAAGACAGAAGTGGCGAACTTCATGACACCCATGCAGATGGACAATACAGTTACGACTGCTGAATCCTACACAAATGCAATTATAAGCACTTAGACGAGTGCATGGATCATGCTATCCCAAACAGAACCAAGATGCTATCCTCCAAAAAAAAGGAAGCCAATCTGGTGGTCCCCTGCCATAAGCAAACTCTACAACAGAAGGAAGAAATTGTTGCAAAAGAAAGTAAAATCCCATGAGTGGAGGAGCTCCCTGGTCAGCCTCAGTAAGAAGCTGAGATCCCTTATAAGATCATCCAAAGCTAGCTATGGAAACAAAATTGTCACTGATTCTAGGGACAACCACAAAGCATTCTATAGCTATGTCAAGAATCTCAATGGCAACACCCAGATCTGCTCTGAGTTATAGCACAATGACATTAAAATTACAGAAGCAACTGATAGTGCTAACATCCTGGCTGATAGGTTCAGTGCTAACTTTACCCCCCTCTCAGCCCCCTAAAGGGCCCATATCTATACACGAAGAATGCAGAGTCCCTGTAATCACAACTATGCAGGTAAAAGCTGCACTCTCTAAAGCCAAAAACACAGCATCCATGGGACCAGACAACATCCCAGGTTGCGTTTTACACAAACTTCAGAATGAACTAGCTCCCCACCTAAGCACCATGGTCAATCATAGCCTCACATCAGGTTTTGTGCCCAATGAATTGCGCTCAGCAACAGTTATCCCATTCCACAAAGGGGACCATCATCGATCCCAGGAACTATTGCCCTATTAGCTCGATGAGCCTGGTCTGTAAGGCCATGGAACGTACCATCATGGAACTCATAAACAACGACATTAGTAACCTTCAAACTCTGGACCCCACCCAGTTTGGGTTTGTGAAAGGCAGATCATGCCTCCTGAATCTGATCAACTTCTTTGAGGCAGTCACCAAAGCCGTAGATGAGGGTAAGGTGGTTCACACATCCTATCTTGACCTCGCCAAGGCTTTCGACACCATCCCCCATTCTGGAATTATAGCTAAACTTACTAAACTTGGTATAAATCCCTATGTCACAAGATGGGTTGCCAACTGGCTCACTGACAGAACCCACACTGTATAAGTTGCAGAGTCCAAATCTGACTTAAACCAGTGACAAGTGGAGTAACACAGGGTTCAGTCCTGGGACCTTTCCTGTTTGGTATCTACTTCTCTGAAGTACAGGCTAACACAGAAGGCCTTTGGCTAATGAAGTTTGCAGATGACTGAAAACTAGGAGCCATAGTTGAGTCCCCAAATGATGTGGACATCCTACAGAAGGACCTCACCGAGACAGATGCCTGGTGTCAGAGCCATGGCCTCAAGCTCAATTCCAAAAAGTGCATTGTCATCCCCTTTGGTAAAAACTCTGTACCCATAAACTACCGCACAGGCGAAAGTCTACTTAACGCCGAATGTGTGATAAGAGACCTTGGGATCTAGGTGGACAGTAATCTCTTCTTTGATAATCACATCACCACAGTAGTCAGGAAATCCTTCTATGTGGCAAACCTCATCACAAAAGGTTTCTCATCCAGGAAAAAGAGGTCATTGTTCCCCCTCTACTTGACACTCATTAGAACCATTATAGAGTACAACGCCCCTTTTGGAATGTACCTCACAAGACATCTGCAGCAGCTGGAAAGGCCACAGAAGTACCTCACAAAGAGGATTACTGGCCTCAAACAGATGCCCTACACTGACCTTCTCAAAAAACTCCAGCTTTACTCTGTAGCATATCACCTACTCTGAGGTGATCTCTGCCTAACATATAAAGCTATGTCAAACCCAGAGTTGTTGGACATGCTACACCTAAAGAAATCCCAATCCCTCCGAGCTACACACTCTAGGGACCTAAACCTTGTCATCACAATAAACAGGACCTGCTGGAGGGATAGATTCCTGTCCCAAAGACTTCCCATACTCTGGAACAAGCTACCCATCTATGTCAAACAAAGTTCCTCATTAGCACTCTTTAAGAAAAATCTTAATGAGTGGATGGGAAATTGGAAATATATCCCGGGGATCACTTCTGTGGCTCTGCTCATCAGGGGCACAAGAAAATAACTTTCTTGGGTGGTGTAAGCCAGGGAACCTTGTTGGCTAGGTTTACTTAGGTCCTTGGGCTGATAGCCTAGTATCTACCTATGAATATATATTTATTCAAAAGCCGTAACTAAAAATGCTCAAATTGGTAATATCTCCTATTTCACATAATTCAAAATAACTAGCCTAGTCCTTCCTGAAAAAGTATCAATCAGTTTCTCCCATTTTTCTTGCCTAAGACATAATTGTAACTAACTAGTGTGATATCTATGGCTCATAACAGCAGATGAATTATTTATCTCATGAACATAACCATTATACTAGTATATAATTGTGTTCTAATCATTTGAAAGTTTTGCTTGTTTTTTTTTCCAAGTGAAAATTCTTTATTATCTTCACATAACTTAATGTAATTTGTCTGCATTATGATGTATATTCCATGTTTTAATATAAATGCATATATCGCAAGTTCAATGTGTTTATTAAAATATGTATCCTTTATAGACCTTTGTGGCTGGGTCTTTCCTGAAAATAGTGTGGGAGCCAGAATTTTCTTGTTAAAAAAAAGCAAACATGCAAACAAATAAATAATACATAAAGATGAAAATAAAAAAAAAAAATCAATGATGACATCCTCACCAAATCATAAGTGAATGACAGCATAATCTCTTATACAAGCATAGAGAGACATACAGTTGCATATTTGCTTGAAAATCATAATATTAAATTAAGTACACCATGCTATTATACATGTCATCAGTGGCAAACCCAAAATGTACATGAAGTATGACCCATATTAGCATATTTGATTATTTTTACAGAGGTATCTAAACAGCAGTTGCCCATTACTGGGGTAGGCCTAGATGGAAAAAATTACCCTGACCTGTAATGAACACATTAACATATCGCAGAATGACAGCTTGATAATGATTATACTTTATACAGAACTGATTCATAACAGATGTAGAAATGTATTTGTAATGGTAGGCTGATCATCTGAACACACAGATCAGTACAGACCAACTGATACCTGGTTAGATTGTTTAATATAGATGTTGTAATGGTTTAGCAGTATTTTGGTTCTTAACAACAAAGTGATACATGAGTTATTTATATAGCTTTACCAGGTTACATAGAATAATTACATACTGAGCTAACAAGAGACCACTAGGTTAGCTTAGAGACAGTGGGAAGCAGTAACGGGAGTAAACAGCATATAAGTAAACTAAGGATAGAAGGGTGAGCTAGTTAGTCTCTAGGACAATATTAGGTTTTTAAATGTGCAAGAGTGGAGCAAGGAGGGGCAGGTGGCTGAGGTATGAAATTTTTAATGAGCAACAGAAAGCTAAAGCTGGGAGAGAGAGACAAGTTGTTTATTTGCTACATTTAATTCACTTTGTCCTAATTTTACTTCACCGTCTTGCAGTCCATCCTTATATTGGTTTGTATTTAAATTTTTGGTTCCACCATAGCTGTTTGCCACAAGCTGTATTCCAGAACCACTCCTCAATCATCCACTCCACCTTACTTGCCATCTGTCTGACTTACCTTTGGTCTAGGGTCCCAACTACAACTGAAACTTTAGTATTAGCAAGTTGGACATTGCAGAGAAGGGATGGTGAAGACCTCCCAGTATAGATCCATTGGCAGCTGGGGATTTTTTTTTTTGGTATGCCCCTTCCCAGTGTCCCACTCATTTTCCAGTGCACATAACTTATGCAAATATCTCCAGAGTAGAGTCATTGTTCTCCACCAACAGCAAATCTTTCACTGTAAATACCACCCTATCCCAGGTTAGGTGCATTAGCAAAATTTCTACTTTGCCTTACCCAGATGACTCCTAAAAGACTGGGTTTTTTAATCATACCTACATTACCTTGATTGCAGTTAAGGTCCATCTTTCTGCTCTATACAGCTAGCTTGATTTTGCTTACTTGTTACTTAAGCTGCAGAGCAGTGATAGATCTATCATAACACTCAACCTCTAGGTACAGGAAATCTGGAAAAGGGCCCAAATATACGGGCATATTTTAAATATCACTGTGGTGGTGGTGCTGCAGTAGTGTTGTCGCCTCACAGTAAGACGTTGTCCTGTTCGATTCTCAGCTAGAGCGTCTTCTGTGTGGAGACATGTGTGAATGGGCGTACCTTCGTTGAAGGTTGTGCGTCAGGGCCGGCAACTTGGCACGTAAAAATCTACTGCCAATCATTAGCGGACCGGAGTTCTGCTGTGGCGACCCCTAACCGGGAAAAGCCGAAAGATACAACAACTCTTATAAACTTAGAAAGTTGCTATAATAACAGGATTTGTGTTAGCACACATTTTCTGAAGGATATAAAGTCTGAGCTCAAATGTATGTCATTATTTAGTGAAGCAAATCCTCAGAGATTTGCCAGAAAACCACAAATTTTATTGAGAAAAAGAACAAAAATAATAGGAAAAATCTGGATATTCTGTGAAATTCTGGACAGTTGGGAGGTATGAGCTCTATTCAGTCATGAGACAGTGTTTTCATGCTAAAAAGGACTTGCTTATTGTTCCATACTCTTCGTAAATGGTATGAGAAAACTAAAACTGTAATATTTTTTAGGACCTGATATGCTCTCATAATAGTTACCTGGATAGAGTTATACCTTTGCAAGTAGTTATTAATAGCTGGGCCTGGGTATTGTAAGATTTTCTTGGCAAAGATCAAATGAGATTGTCTCACTTTTATTTTAACACAGGCCAGTGCAGTGCTTAAGGGCTGGACACTCTTGTTCTATGCTTATTATATAAGAAATAACAAAATCCACCCCAACTGATCCACACTTGCAGACAATACAGTCTAGTAAACACTTTTCAAACACTAAGCCACTTACTCTCATATCCCTGCACTTCCAACCAACATCCATTCAGCCATCCATATGCACAGTACCTAAACCTCACACACAGACACACCTCACAAGCTGATATGCCTACTGTCAGTAAAATGTGCCTCACATAATGATCCATTGCTTCTGTTTCAGGAAGGCACACTCCTTGACTCATCAAAGTGAAATTGCACTTTTGGTATTAAATTCTATAATAACCATCTGTAAAGGTGCATTCAGGCAATAAGACTCCCTTCTAAGAGTCATCACCTGGAGATGTGGCACACTTGGTCAAATATGTGAGCTTGATAGTAAGCTTTGCCCTGTAGTCCTAACTTAATTTACACCTTTATTCATATTTATATTAATTTGTCAAGAAGACAGATCACAGATCGTCCTTTTGACTACAACCTTATTCCATAAGAAATCAAAGACAGAAAAAAAAAACAACTTCAGTATAGACAGTAATTAAATCACTTGTTACATAGTGCATTATTAAAGCCACTACATACAGCATCATACACAGGGATAACCTAGACTTTACTTAAAGTATGATTCATCTAGCTAGCTGTCTTAATGTGTATCTGTCTATTTATTCATCTGTCTGTCTGTCTCTCTCTTAGTTTGTTAAATGGGGTAGAGCACTGGTCACAAATGACCAATTTCAGTCTTAGATCAGGAAAACATTAAAGTCTGACAGTTACAGAGATATACTGCAATAAGAAAAATATATATAATTATGCAGCTGTTGAAAATATACAGGAATTGTATACAGCAACAGATGCAATTTCTGCAGTATGACAGACAGATGAGCAAGTTTATAAAACATACATTGTATTGTTACATACAGTTATATACAAATTCTATCTTTAAACAGATGGTTTTCTAGATGGTTGAGATTGTTTACAATTTTGAACTGTAGTTTGAAGTACTTATTTATTTTAATTGCACACAAGAGTTCATTAGAAGACAGATTATATAGCCTACAATAGAATCTCTGCCACCACCACCATTTACAACGTGGGCAGCTCTTAGCAAGTTACCTAACCAGATAAGTGTTCCCAAGTCATAATGTACTTGTTACTTGCAGACAATTAACAAATGATAATGCAGTGCTGACAGACAAGGTTAAAAACTACCATTAGTTCACATGACCTTGATTTCTGGCTGTGAACAGTAGCCTTCTTTATAGCATTCTATATTTTATACACCATTCATCTGCTGAAGCTTTTCTGATTGTGGTCATGTTCATTTATAATTAATTTTACTAATGTATTAGGAATGTCTGCATAAAGTGCATTTGTTCAACATAAAACTGTATCTCTGTACTCATGTTTTCAACCTTGAAGATTATGAATACCAAACATGTTATCATAAAGACAGCAATTAAGACATGAGTTCAGATAATTATCTCTTTTTAACAGATGCTGGAAATAAGAGTATTTCAGATCGGAACTAGTTTACAGAACACGATTCAGAAATACTAATTAAAGAATACATCCAAACATCATTGTTTTCATCCATGCTACTTTAAAGCTTTTATTTTGCTAGATGGGTGAGCTTTGAAATGGACTCTTCCTGACTCATCAGGATGTTCTCATCACCCACTGTTAAGTAGCAAAGAAATGTCTGGGTTCTCATTATCCAGTTCTACAAATGCCTTTCCATCATTTCATATCAAATCTGAAGCAGCCTTACAAATGTCAAGGACATTTTCAGATGCCTGTCAGCAAAGTAAAAAAAAACAAGCTGAACTGTTCAAAATTCAACACAAACGCTTGAGTGTCTCTGCATGTTTACACACTGAAAGGTAGTTTATTTTTTAGTCTTCATAGCGGTAACATCCTTCAAGTTAAAGTAGTGTAAGGCACACAGATATCTGCATCTGCCAGTAAATGCATCCTATATTTTCACATCGACTTGATCCAGCAGTCATGCTTATGGCTTTTATGGAATCTATACTGCTTTTCTCAAAGCTATTAACAGCTATCACTGCTGATCTTAATAGAACCCAGTGGCTCACTGGTTGCATTTTTCCATCTCGTAGCTCTAGGGTCAAAAGTTTACATTTGAAGTCTGCATGTCTTGGATCTGCATGAGTTGAAAATGTTATATATCTATTTATTTATTGTATTTGATTACCAGGATAGTCCCACTGGGAGGTTTAGCCCCTTTTTTCCAGAGTCCCAGGAAGAAAAACGCACATTCAGAGAATAAGTTCTTATATAAAAGCATAAAGGAATGTATACAATATATAATCAATATAAGTCTGTAGGTACGGTGTAAATAAGTATAAAAAGTAGTTAACTGAAGTTGGGTAGTATATATATACATAGGTACAGTGAGTAGTATATAGCATATGGTCATAGATACAATGAATTTAGTAAGATGATGGTATTTATAATCAGATCAGAGTAGTTTCAGCTATGAAGATCCAGTACATATTCTGACAGGTATAATGTAAAATTCCTGGGTTTTCCCTCATACAATAATATGATAGAAGTTGTGAGTTTCTAAGACATGTCTCAATGAAGCTGAAGGAGTCTTATGTGATTTGTTGTCGTACCTTATGGGTTTAGGCAGACTAGATTAGGATGGAATCTTCTGCATACTGGATTATGGTAACTAGTTTGCTTGTTGTATGTTGGTCATTTATGAAAATACTGAAAAGAGGGAGCCAAGGATGAATACTTGGGGAACTCTGACTAATGTGAGAGGTAGGATGAGATATTGTTTTGCCATTTTATGGCCTGATAACCTGGTGAGGGTGGGGAGTACTATTAAGGCAGATAGTTTGTGTAGCAATAGTTTCTGGTGGAATGCCATATCAAAAAGCTTTGAAATATCTAGAACAAGTGCAAATACAGGTTTACAAGTATTCCTGTGTAGGTTTACAGTGTGGGTAAAGCTGAGGAGAGTGGAAGTAGTACTCTAATGTAGCTGAAAGCAATGGAGGGAATTTGATGGGAGGTTGTTTCCTGTGATGCAGTTTGGTAATTAGGACTGGCTACATTTCTCAAGGACTTTGGACGAAGGAAAGATCGAATAGCTTCTAGTCTGTATTTGAGATATTTGTGGAGCAGCCTTCTTTGTGCTGAGATATAATAGGATTTTATCCACAATTTGGGGAGATAACCTTTAAAGACAAATCTTTTTATTAAAATGGAAATTGTGTATGCTAGTGAATGAGTCCATTTTTATAAATTCTGTTGGGCTGTTGTTTGGCATTAAGGTTGTTTCTTTAGCTTGAGAAGATATTTCTTGATGTTAGTTGTAGGGATAGGTTTAAAAGAGAAATTGTTACTATCTGCTAGTGGGATTGTGGTTGGGGAAGTTGATCTGCTTCCTTTGATTAGAGATGTTATAGTTTTTCTGAAATGGGACTTAAATTGATGCGACATACTATTTGATTTGAAGTTGATGTGGGTATGATGGGGGGTGTATACCCGAAGTGTAGAAGGTGGTTTATAGATCTCCAGAAAGCTTTGGAGTTGTTCATAGGTTACCTTTTGGAAACTGGTGTAGAATTTGCATTTGTTTATTTTGACCAGAAATTTAGGCCAGTTTCTGCGTTGCCTATAGTTTTGCAAGTTTTCTGGTGTTTTATCTTGCGCCCATTTACGCTAGACTTTCTCTCTTTGAAACATATTTTTTTAGTTTTGCTAGCCATCTGTTGCTGGATTGGTTTTGATTCTTTTTGTTCTAAGTGGGGCTAGTTCATTTAAAATGTCTGGTAATATTCTATTAAATTTAGATACTTCACAATCCAGGGATAGCATTTTAAGGGGTTCCACTTATAAGACTTTAGATTATTGATTAGTATGCTGGTTTGAAAGGATTTAAGATTTCTAACTTGATTGTAGTAGTCTTGTTTATGTATGCAGTTGTGGTTTCTTATCTCATAGATAGGGTGATATTCACTGAGAACATCTGGTAGGGTGCCTGAGGAGATAAACTTATTGTGGAGAGGAGGTGAGAACCTAGTCAATGACAGATTGTCTACAGGTTATTTTATTATGTCAGACAGGAGTAGTAATAATTTGTGTTATCCCATATAGGTTCATGGAGTTTGTGGGAGAATCAGAATTAACACTGTGAGTCCATCAATGTTTACATCACCTAGTATAATTGATTCTTGGGAGATGTTTGCAGATATGCAGCGGAAGAGCATTTCAGAAGTATCTACATTATTACCCATAAGTATGGGTTGTGATACTATATACAGATCTGTGAGTGTTAAGTTTTAGAGAGGAGATCAGAATTTGAATGAGCATAGGAATAGTATTAGGTTATTGTTTTTTTCCAATCAGTTCTAAGGATATCACAGCCAGGGAATATCATTTCTTCTTCTTGAACTTCCTGTTTCCACCAAGTCTGCATAGCAGTTACCACATCTGATGATTGGAGGGCTATTTTGTTGCTGATGCTTCTGAGGTTTATGCTGTGTAAAAGAAGACAGTAAAGCAGGTGGCTGGACTGATTGAGGGGAATATAAGGTTTATTTGTAAAGTTGCCTGGGCTTGGACTGTATGGATATCCCCATGTTGTTTTTGAATTTATACTCTGAAAAGGTATTTACAAAGCCCTTTGTATCTAGATTTGTTCTTGAGACCTAGGTTTGGTAGGAGAGATAAAGGCAATGGAACCTGTTTCTGAAAAGGTGGATATAAGATGAGTTATGTAAGTGTGGAGATATGGTGAAAGTGTTATATTATGTGTTAGTGACTTAAGTATGTATTATAGAGGAATGATCATTCCAAAATTAATGAGAGTAATAGTAAGAGATAGATTATGTTAATTTCAGAAATATTACAGCATGACAGTATAATAGTAGCATCTGAGGTATTTCAAGAGTGAGGTATAAGTTAGAGAATGTGAGAGTTTGATAGTGATGGACTTTATAGGATTGTTAATGAGCACATGAGGTGTTACTTAGTAATATTAGAGTTAACAGGAGAGGTAAATAAAATGATTTAGTTATATTGAGCTAATCATAGGAGGAAAGTAAACAGAAAGGCAGAGGGGGGATGTAAAGAACAAAGAAAATAAAAGTAGCTATATTGCAATTGAGCAAATGATGGAAGTAAAGAGAAAAGGAGAATTGCATGACGGCTTTGGAGTTGTAGCTATCATAAATGTCAAGACGTTACTGGGTAAATAATGTAACATATGTGTTGTGCTAGGATGAAGTAGGTTTAGGGGAAATGACAGCACTGAGAAGCAAGGAAGGTGATTAAATAGACAGTGGGAGGAGTGAATGTGGGTTGGTGATGTTAAGAAAAGTGGGGAGTGTAATAGTTACAGGGAGAAGAATAGGAGATGTAGGTTTGTGTGTATGCTGAATTTAAAGGGATTTGAAGTGAGCTTAGATAAAGTAGATTATTGGGTGAGGAGGAATAAGAAAAGCTAGAGCTGTATATCTGTAGATAATGTGGAGATGGGTTGGAATGGATGGCAGAGTAAGGAAGTGAAGTGAGTCTGAGTAGAAATGGTGCAGGAGCCCAACCTAAGACAAACAAGCCACAGAAACAATGAGCTAAGAGAAAGCTACAAGGTAATAGGTGCTGTCTGAAATTAATGGAGATGGACTTGCCTATACTCTTCAGCTATTCAGCAGGTTGAGAATGTGGATTCTGACAGAGCTTAATTTTATATCTAATATGTCTTTGTGCTATAGATAAAGAATGGATGGATAGTGGAAACTTAGTGTGATAGAGTTGCAGACTGTTGGTTGCCCCATCCTTCCAGTTATGTATGATCCCATGCAGATAAACTACAGAATAGTGAACATGTATTTTCTTTATATGAACTGGTAATTGGTGGGAGAGACATATTTAAATGCCACTAATTGGGTCCTTGCACTTGTGAATGTAGAGGCAATTATTTTATGGTATTGGCTACTGCAGTATGTATTGAGTTATTTTCTGATAAGAAATGGAAACTGGTGGGAAAAAACTTTTTTTACATGCTGCCACTTGGGTTCTTATACTTGCAAATGTAGAGAAGATTGCATTGTGGTGTTGGCTACTGCTGACCAAGTTGAGTTATTTCTAGAAGTAAGTTAAGGTACTGAAGCAGTCAAGGTATGTAACTTGGAATTTAAGGGACAGCTTCAACCCAAGTGGAGTAATTTCAAAAATAGTGTTTACCTGCTTGTTGAAACGGGTTTGCAAAACATCAGTTCATTTGTCCAGTTAAACAAAAACAGATAGATAATAAATAAATATGGTGATGATTGTATATAAAGAAGAGTTTGCAGTGAACATCACTTCTTTTCTTTTTTTGACTAAAGGTTTTTATTATTTTTTCAAAAAATTAATAATACATAATGAAATATAATACATTTTAAAATAGTAACATTATAATATATTAAAAAAATAAACAACATAAACTACATATTATATTTTACAAAGGCCTGACTTTGAATATTAAGAGTGAGGCTCCAAAATTTCTTAGTTATTAGTCAGTTAATTTAGTTATTAGTAATACAAATCTTCAGATATAAATCAATAAGTGAAATCACTTTAATCCAAGGATTATTGATGAATGTGTTAGGTAAATTCCCAGTTCTTTTACTTTAGTCTCTTTAATTACCATTTCCTTTAAAAATGAGAGAAAACCTTTAAATACAGGAGGTGTGGATGTTCTCTATTTCATAGTAATACTTTTCCTCGAAACAGCCATAATGTATAAAAGAATATTATAATTTATATCCATCATATAATTTTATTTACTATATTAAATAAAATTACAAACTTTGTTAAAGAAAAATTATCAGAAAATAGTGCTTGTATAAATTCTTCTAGTTAGAACAAAATAAAGACAAGGAATGATATTCATAAAATATGTGAACCCAATCGATATTATCATCTTGCAAACATCTCCAAAATAAACTTTTATTATTGCCATTCTGTTAGGAAGACCCTGTGTAGAAATTTCCAGGTAAAAATATGTCAAAATTGTGACCACAAGGAAATCTATTTTGAGGACTAAGTTGTGAACTATTACTTAAAGTAACATGATTCCAAGATTTTGTATTTAAATTCGTTTTATATTAAATGAATATTTTATAAAGTTTAGAAATTAAATTACTTAATATTTTATTTTTATATAAAGTTTCATATAGCAAATAGAAAAGTTTAGGTTCTTCTTTATATCGAGAGTTTGAAATCAATATGCGTAAATCATTTGTATATAGTTTCAAATTATGTAAGGATAACAAATCTTGAGTTTTTAAATTAAATTCTGATATAAGTTGCTGAACTTCTTTAGATGTCAAGACTTTGATACATTGATACAAACAACCAAATCTCTTAGTCTTCTAAAGTTCTAATAATTGATCATTAATTTTATTATGAAAGTTTTTCATAATATTGAAAGGAATAACAGTATCAAACCAAATTTTAATATCAATGCTAGAAAATATAATATTAATATAAAATTGTAGGAAAAGATTTATATATTCTGAGTATGTGTGACAAGATAATTTATACTGTATTATATTACAAAGATAATACCAAAATAAATCATTTGAATTAGATATGCTATATTTAGATAAATTAATACTTTCTAACTGGAATGCACTTTTTATACCATTTGAAGACAGATTACAAGTAATAAAAATGGCTATGTTTCTTAAAATATATATAATTCAAGCTATATCTCTTTTTCCACATAAACAACATATTAGGGAATTAAATAGTCTTCTTTTAAGTTTTCTTTGGTACCCTCAAAAGCCTAGAATAGCTCTTTCATACAAGATCTTGGAATCATGGGGGGAATTCATTTTCCAGATATAAATTCTTACAAGATTTAAGTGTAAGATTTTCCAATCTGAGATATAGTTAGGGTCAATCCAATTTAATATCATTTTAACAACTGAGGCTTTAATGTAAGAATCTTATTTGGAAAATTAATTTCCCCTTGATTCCAAGATAGTGCCTACCACATTCCTCCTACTTAACTCTGAGATTGCTGTTTCTTAGTACCTTAGAATGGGAGTCCATTAGAATCCACATTCCTGATTTTACATGCATGCTCACATGCACACACAGTCTTATTCCTAGTTATACTTTTGCTAGTGCAAGGATCAAAACTATGGTCCTAGAAATACCCATGCCCACCCCTTTTATATGCATTTTAAATCTTATATCAATCAAGGTCTTGTTAAAGTTGTTTTCAGAAGGACTGTGAGACTTTGAAAAGCAATGCTGGAGTTTTCTATAAACATGACATGAGTTTTTTGTAACAGTTAACAGCATCATTGCAAAGTCTTCACGGTTACAAAGCATTTTATGTGAATACATAAAAGAGGTAAGAGCAGATTATTTATTTAGGCATTCATTAGCTCATTTGCACATTCCATGTTATTAACCACAGTAGTTTCTATTGGGTATAGCCCCTTATCATCAACATGTGTGCAGTAAAGCTGCTGAACTGTAAACAGAAGCAGTACAAAGTAAAATACATATAATAATACGATCAAGGCTACTGTTTTTGTTGCAGGATTCACTTAGTGTAAATGACTAAAGCATGTTAGACTTACACAGATTATGATGTTACATGGAGTATATGTTCACAATTGTTAGGAGCGGACTGCAAGAAATGCAAGTACAGAAGTCTGGTTGCTCTGATTTTTTCCTTCTAGAAAATGAAAATGTATAAGGTGTGCAATGCCATGTATTTTGCATGAAACTCAGATATGTGTGTTGCAAAAGTAAAATTAATAACGCTTGCCCCAAAAGTAAGAAAATGACACCTCTGTTGTATGCTGAGAATTGAGTGAAAATTGAAGCTACTAAAGGACATTGAAACATGCCAGCAAGGAACTTAAAAGCACTGTTAGAAAATGAACAGCAGGATATAAACTTAAGGTTGCTACTATTACAAAGAAAACTACAAATATCTTCCTCTGTGTCAGAAAATTAAGGAATAATATCCAACAATGCACTGAGCTAATCCATCATAATAATATCACACACACTGATTCCAAGGATACAGCCAATATATTAGCAGGCTACTAACTTTATACCACCAACTTGGACTGTTGCCCCCAGTAACCCTAGGAAATTTAATTTCTCTGGAAATCTCCTTGGACATGTCTTAGAATCTTTGTCAAGGGATAAAAATAATACATCCATGGGACCAGACAACATGACAGGTTGCATTTTCATCAATGGTAAGTGTGCACTATTGAACCCACTATTTAAACTGTTCAGTCTCTAACTGTAAATTGGGTTTGTGCCTAATATCTGGAGAACAGCAACGGTGACTCCCCCACACAAGGGTGGCTTTTCATGCCAGGTAATTATAGGCCCATCAGCCTCACCAGCCTTCCATGCCAATCCATGGAATATCTCACAGCAGAGCTCATTTATGCAGACATAGGCCACTTAACTGAACTGTCCCTCTGTTACTAAACAGTGTCTTGAAAAATACCAACACACAACATACAAAAAAATAATTTAATAATGGTTAAGAGCTTTCGTTCTTGTACATATATCAGGAGAATGTCTGAGAACAACTTTAAAACTACTGACTTCCTGTTGCATACCACTACAGATAAATCATGTTTTAAAGTTGTTATGATGACATTTTTCTGCATTTGACACCTTTCAGGTTTGGTTCATGAGTCCTCTCAATTTAATTTTGTGCAGAACAGGTCCTCCATCTTGAAACTGGTAAGTTTCCTTGAAAAGATTACAGAAGCTGTAGGCAATGATCACTCTTTGCACATTGCTTATCTTTACCTAGCCAAAGTTTTTGATACTATTCCCCACACTGGAATTATTGCTAGATTAGATAAACTTAATGTAAACATCTCCATTGTCCACTGGATTGCAAACTGGCTGTCCAACAGATACCAGTTTGTAAAAGTTGCTAGAATACTCTCTGAATGTAAATTTGTAATAATCCATGCTAAGCCTTCTATGACATTTATTTTGCAGTCATCCAAATGCATATCCCAGATGCCTGTTTGACCAGGTTTGCTGATGATTGCAAGCAGAGTGCTGTAACAGCTCCAGCTCCTAAGCATCGAAGTTTCAAAATCGTGAATGGCCATATAAGCAAATTCTTTCCTCGGGAAAGAATTTGTTTGGCCATTATTGCGGATTTGGCCTTTCACCAATGTAGAGCGATCTCAGAGTTGGTATATTTAGTTAGGGGGGTGTGGGGGGCACAGAACCCCACTATATTTAGGTTGAAAAGTTAATTTTATTTCCGGACAGCCTAGCGAATTCTTTCCTGAGGAAAGAATTTGCTTATATGGCCGTTCGCGATTTTGAAACTCTGACGCTTAGGTGTCGATCATTAAGCATTCAACAACCTAAGCTGTTGAAGAAATAATATAGACCCTAAGGCAAGGGGGTAGCTGAGAGCTACCAAACTTTAAATGAAATCTTGAAATTGGCCCTCAGCTCCAGGATCATCTTTATTATTTAAAAAAAATGGAAGTAAGCAGTTGCCAATAACTTCAGGGCATGTGTGTGTATGTGTGTGTGTGTGTGTGTGTGTGTGTGTGTGTGTGTGTGTGTGTGTGTGTGTGTGTTTGCATGTGTGCGAATGCATGCTAGTGTGTGCATGCAGATGTATGTGTGAGGATGTGCACGTGAGTATGCCTGTGTGTAGGTGTGAGTGCAACTGTGTATATATGTATGTGCATGTGCTGGAGAGCAAGTGATCATGCATTGCTGTTAGATGTCAGGATCCAAGAATCATGTGCCAGTGCATAATAACATTAAACAGTGAATTGTCAAAGATGTGATTTTTTTTTTAATTTGTTTTTATTTATTTATTTCTATTCACTGAATGGCTAGCCTAAATTAAACAACTCAGTGTATACTATATCTAGAACACATGGCTTATGAGGACCCTGTACCCATGTTTGTCATGAGGGAAGACAGGTATTCACTGAAATCTTAAGATTTATTTGTTACAGCCCCAGCTAGAGGTTCCATGCATTAAAGGCTTATCCTTACTCAAGCAGAGTATTATATTAAAAAGTAGTGAAATCTTTTCTTTGGAATGAGCAATAATGTGCTTAGAGTTCACTGAATGCTTGGCAGCCTCTCCAGACCTTCCTTTATAGAAAAATAATACTTCAGACTTCAGAGGTAGACCATGTTCTTCTTACAGCTGAATAAATACACCGGATTCCAAGACTGATGTTCCAAGCATGGCAGGCATCCCAGGGGAGGTGAAGAAACATCAGGTTAGAGTTCAGCCTTGTGAGGTCACTGAGCAGAGACCAAGCAGCATTCAAATGGTAGGCATGAAGCTGTAACTTTCACATGACTGAGAGTTTCAATCAATGTGATGTATTTTTTTTTAATAAAAACTAAAAAACTCTAATATCTGGCTTTACAGATTGGTTTTAGTCAGAAGATTCTGCAGAATTTTTGACAGCTGAGAAGAATGGCAAATGTGAAATAGTATTTGTTTTCATGACGCTGGCAGTGATCAACCAGATATTTTCTGTAGTACTTTATGATTTATGTGGAGCAAATTGGAATACTTTAATGCATGGTATCTTATCCATAGCCATCAGACCTCATGATTTTAACAGCTGGATGGGGGCTGGGCATACCTCTCCACTGTCCCTGATTTGGGCTCAAAATTTAATTTTGTCCCTCCTAATTCATAGTAAACTTTTACTGCTAGGATTAGCAGGACTCATGTGCATTTGTGATATCTAATATGGACTAATTAACTTGACATCTGCAATGCACAGACAGAGTAGGTATCATTGATGGGGCTGTCTGTGGAAGAAAATGAGTGCCTGCCTGCTGTTCTTTACTTATTCTGGTTTTGCATTACTAGTATGATTTTTGTGAAGAAACATGGAATATTTTAACGTGTGACATGCATTATATGGCCATCCTCTTATCACAATCTGACATCTGAAAATTACATAAGATATAGCTGTAAGTGCATGTTGAGGGGTGTCTGGATGAAAGTAACTGACCCTCTTGTTACTTATTCAGTTTACAGTCATTTTTCGAAAACAAAAGTGATAAAATGCATCGCAAAACATGCACACCTTCAGAGTTTCTGGTGGGGGGATTTGATGCCCCTCCCCACATACCCATGCTGTACAAGTGGATTTTGACACAGGCTTTTTAGTTGTCTCTGCCCTGATCTCCACCTAATATAAAAACAGCTCTGCTCAGAAATGTCCACAGAATCTGGTCGCTGTAGCTTGTGGAAGCTGGGAATGCTGTCATTATTTATTTAACTTTTCTCCCAAACCTCAGAGGTCACTGTTGGACTGGAGACAATCTGGTCATTATTTCTTTAGCTTTCCTCACAAACTTCAGAGGGCTTCACAGAGGGTGAATAAACTTGTACAGGATCACTGCACTGTATAAAAGTAAGTTGGAAAGTCAAACAGCAAATGCATATATAGGGGAATACCTTTTAGGGGAGAGAATATAAGCATTCCGTTTATATATGTCTAACAGCATATGTGTTCTATTTGTTTCTTTTTTTTTTCCTTGCACTTTTTTCCAAGTCTGACATTAGGGAGGCACACAGAAATTAGCTGTCTTTTGCTAGTAGTAGTGAGGATGTATGCTGCACACACAGAGGTGCTAGAAGCTGTTGAAGAGTGGGATGGGGATGGGGGTGAAGGGTGAGAGGGGCACTTAATGATCTAAAAAAGGCAATTTGTTTTACAGCTATTTACGTCTTCAACATAGGTTCACTTAGAAGCCATTTTAAGCTTAGCCAATTTCCTTTTTGATGCTTGTATGAACATTTCCTGATTAATCTTACCCATCCCGTGGCTGATGATTGTATATTAGCCCTAGTAAGAATAACTGTGATCATACCATACATAATTTGAGGGGACCCATGCAAGGGATGCAGCATTTTAGGAACTGCCTCTATCCATTAGTAGCCTGAGGAGCAATCCTGGGGTGCATTTTCTATTACCCATCCTTAGATCCACATTGCACTTGAATATGGACAGAGATGAGCTTTATTTTAGTTGGAGATTCTGTTCTGGAACAGTGGTATCCTCTGTGATATATATCCGTCTCTCCACACCATTCTGTTTAGAAACTTGGACTGAGTATTTCTAATGCTATTTGACTTGCTAATGTTCAGTAGGTCCATCAGTATTAGGTTGGACAATGCCATGTATAACAGACACAGATCACCTCTTAGCACTCTGTAGGACAGAGTATAGTGATATGACTTTGAAGTGGTCAATGCAAGACCTATTGTTTAAGACTTGTAGTCTTTTAGTAAGGTATTTCTGTAGACATTCCAGTTGTTACATGTGTCTGAACAGATGCATGCCAATCTGGGCATTATACAAAGTGATTGACCTAATGAGGGCTACATGAAGGGGGACAATAACATTTCTAGATCAAGTCACAATAAATTTGTTCATCAGCTGTGCAATACAGAAAGGCTTTCTTATGACACTGGGCACATGTTGGTCAAAAGTTAGGTCACTGTCCACACAAGTTTACAAATGCCAAGCAACTGGCTCGACTCTCAGGGGAATATTGTCAATTTGATAGTTCCCTGGGATAGATGACTTCCCAAAGAATACAATAACGTATTTTTTGGAGTTTAGTTTCAATTCATGATTCTGACACCAGTTATTGTTTGGGACAAACCTTCCTGCATAATGGTTAATTCATTTGGGGATTCAATAACTGCTCCTAGTTTGCAGTCATCTCAACCTTAGTCAGCCAGAGCTCTTTGGTATGTAACTTTTACTTCCAAGATGTAGATGTCAAACAGGAAAAGTCTCAGCACCAAATCTTGGGGGACTCCATTACTGACTGGACTCTTTCTAGAGGTGACTTTTCCTATTTTGTTCTCCTGCATCCTGTAAGCCAGTTAGCAGTTCAGCTTTTCTACTATAGCCGAGTTGGGGGTGTGTCGGAAGGCTTGGCCAGGTCAAGGTAGTGCACTGTGAACTGTTTTACCTTCATCTATTGCTTTAGTGACAAGAGTAAAGCTTAAACTTTGCCCATGATTTTGAGACTTTCACACTCTTTCTCCCTGATTCTTGCCCTAAGAGGTTGAGAGATCAGAGCATACATTTGACTGTCCCTGATTTTGTGTCATGTTTTTAGTCTGTTCCTCATAAGATTTGTGATTTTCTGGCAAATATATGAAGAGTGCAAAATTTAAATAATGATAGGCATTTGATTTTCAGAATTCTCGACTTCGTATCTTTCAGAAAATGCATGCTAATGCAAAACCTGTTATTCTAACAACTAAGCATATAAGAACAATGTTATACTTAAAAATCTGCCCCTGATTCTGGACCTTTGACCTTTTTCCAGACCCTTTACATTTTTGGCGTTATCCCTTGAGCTATGAGGTTTTAATTTATAAATAAGAGCTGTGAGCAAATGCTGTTTACCACTTTCAAGCTCAACCTGCTGCATTTATTTTTCATTTGTTCAATTAAATAAAACAGAAGTGCAACAAAAACTGGGCAACTTAAAAAATAATAATAAATAACCTAACTGAAGGCTTAAAGTCAGGCAAGAAGCTTTAATAACTTTTTTATAAGCAGAATAAAAATGACACAGTATTTTTATTGTGCTTTTAAAAAAAATTAATGTTTCTTGCATGTCTTTAAAAAATCTAACAAAACTGGGGCCAACTTGCAGTAATGAAAAAAATGAGAAAAAAAGAAGACTTAAGGCAAGGAAGTAACTGTATTAACCTCTTCTGAAAACACAGTAGCAACAGGGTCAACGTTATTCCAGTTTGTTGACTGCTTTAAGTCCTATTTTATCATCACCATCATCACTGCTGTCATCATTTTTATTATTATTATTACTTTTACTGTTACTATTTCATAACTGACTGCCCAGAATGTACCTGGGTGGGCTGCTGCCACATCATTTGAGGTCCACAATCCACAGAACTGCACTGGCATGTTCAAAATATGACTGTGAATCACCCTGAAAACCATAAACTACCAGAAGTTGCAATGAAACGACGACGTGTCACTTATTAAAATTAGTAAGAGCTTTTGTTCCTTTATTCCTAAACATGGAACAAAAGCACTTATTTTTTTACAACTGACACATTGTTTCTTCATTCCAGCTTCCGATGGTTTATATCAAATAGTGCAAAATACCAAAGCTAGATTGTGTTCAAATGGGGCCTTAGGTAGGATAATAGATTGGGACCCACCCAAGAGCAGCAATCCCCTACCACCACCCCCCCCCCGCAGCAGCCCTCTCCCCAGCTATTCCAGTGTTCTATTACTTAGCTATTTCTCCCCATTTACCAAAAACACTGCTTAAACCTGTCAGTGTGCATACTGTTTTCTTATTTACTTCTACATTGATTACAGATACTGAAATAAAATAGCACAAACACTGATAGCCATTTGCTAAAGAAACAATACAGTCTCAGAATGAAAACAGATTTAACATGACCAGTAATCTTCTCTCCTCTTGAAACTCATGTTCATTGAAATGGCATTGAAAACCCACAGTTAAAGAAAATGCATTTGGCCAGTGGAGGATTAAGTTTACCTTTCAGCCGTTTTCAAACTCTAGGCTCCTTGCACACATTTTTAGGGCCATACATACATATATGTGTTCTTTGATTCACCT